>NW_028318172.1:560625-747500 GCF_062004578.1 Staurois parvus
TTTAGAATTGCCCATGCAATGGCAACAAAGTATATACATTTTTATTATCGATAGGCGACGCTTTAAAAGCCTGTACAGGTCACCAATTTATATTTGCACAGGAGGTGTAGTGCTAGAATTACTGCCCTCGATATGACGTTTGTGGCGATACCTCACATGCATGGTGCAACCGCTGTTTACATACCGGCACGGGGTCAGGGAGGCAAGGGTTATTTTTTTTTTTGTTTTGTTTTTTTTAATACTGTCTTTCATTTTTTTTTTTCTTTTTTGATCACTTTTAATGCCATCACAGGGAATGCAAATATCCCCTATAATGTCAATGGGCATTGTCAGATTCTTTTTGGAGAAATCTGGGGTTTATCAGATTCTAGATATCTCCTCTGCCCTTACACTATCTAATCTCACCAAGATCGGTGTGATGAGATGCTTTCCCAATTTACAAATGGCGCTATTTATATCCTGCGAAACTGAAGTGATAAAATGCTTGTAGCTTCCAATTTCTTAGACTATAGAGATGATTGGAGCCATTCTGGTCCCTAACCAGCTCTATGGTCAGCCAGCGGAACTGCGGGCTGCATTCTCAGATTCCCCTGTGGGACAGGTGAACCCAAGAAAACTGTGGAAGGCAGTAGGAGGGGATGTCCCTTTCCACTGCTCGTAAAGACAATGCAGCAGACAATGCAGCAGCTAATTGGCCACTAGGATTTCTTTTACATGAAAGCAGACCGCCAGCTGAAATAAATGGTACCAGAATGATGCCTGTAGCTGCAGGCATCATCCCGGTATAACCACTGATAATCCAGCGACGTACCAGTACAGTGCTGGTCTATGTTGGGCATATATGTAACAGCAGAGAACATGGGCATATGATGAATTGGCTCTGTGGATCAACATGACCGTAATTCATTCTTTTCTGTAATGACCATGTTGGGGGGTTAGGCCCATGCGAATGGTCTGGAAATAGCTGAATTTGGGTGGGCGGCAATGTATTGTTGAGCGTATAAATTGCCTTGGCCCACAATCAATTGATACAAATCTTCCGTGAAAACCAGCGGAGGGGCTAAATTGCTAGTGCTGGCAGCGAACAGGGCTGATCCTGCTAACACTGCATATTTGGGGACACTATACAAAGGAGGCACTAGTATAGTCCTGTATGTGATCAAAATCTTGATCTGTACAAACACTATACTAATAATGGTGGTGATCAGCAACCTATAGCGTGAGCGTGATAGTGTAATCTAACGCTAGCTAACCCTGACTGGGTGGGGCACTAACTAAACCTGACATTATCTGATGTCACTAGTGGCAGGAATGCAGTGATCAGTGAAAAATTCTATATTACTGACATACACTGTACTAATGGCTCTGGTAAGGTGACAGGGTGATCAAAGGGTTAATAGGGGCGATCAAAGGGTTAAATGTGCTAAACTAACGTGTGTTTGTATAAAATATAGTGGTGCTTTTACTCGGTGCGGTGTTCTCAATTCTCTCCCTGAACCGACGGGTGGGGGCGCAGGTGCGTTCACACCTCGCAACAGGAAGCGATGCAAGATTACGTCGCTTTGCCAAGAGTGGCTGCTCACCCGCAAAATGCGGGCAAGCGATTGGCAAGTAGTTAAAAAAAAAAATAAGAATAAGAAAAAAAAGAATTCTCAATATGTTTTTTTTTTCTTTAAGAGGTTTATTTTTTTAATACTTTTTATTAGAATAGTACAATGTTACCATAGTAAGATTATACTACTGTGGGGGGGGGGGGTTATTTTTTAGACTGCTTTGCAGGAGAAATAAAGATAATTTCTCCTGCAATGAAAAGCTTGCTGTAAGGACTGAACTCATTCATGAACTGTCATGAATGAGTTATGTTTTGACAGCTCAGGATAGTGATCTGTGATTGACTGGAGCTGGTCTCATGGTACAGGGTGCAGTGCTTGGCCCCATGTATCATGTGACAGCTGTGGGCCAATGACACCTCACTAGGAAAAAGGAGCAGAGCTGTAATGAATGAGATTGATTCATAACAGCTTAGCTTACATAGCAAACATGTGATCGCATAGAGATCACATGATCACTGGGTCCCGTTCACATCTTCATTCAGCTGGACACAGCAGTCGCGAGGGGGGTGCCCCCCTGTGTTAGTACAGCCAGAGCGACGTACGGGTAAGTCGCTTTGCCTGTAGCTGCCGCACTGCTGCAGTACATTTGAGGCGGGTGGTCAGGAAGCGGTTAAACAGATTTTCTTTTACTCAGAAATAACTTGTGCATAAAGCAGACATAAACACAAAGCTTTGTACTACAAGACAGTTGTGTATACACAGGATTTCTCTGTACGATGTCATTAGTATTCCTCTGAAGATCTGTTCTAAGTGACTAGTGTAGTCCCTGTAGCTATATTTGGTTCTTCACGTATTTTATGAGCTTCCTATTATGCATAGAAAGAAAGGTACTCTAGCTCAGTGTTTCTCAGCCTTTTTTTTTAGTCAAGGCACCCTGTAAAATTATGCACAAGTCGATTGATACAACTAGTCTGTCAAACTCTTCTGCATGCAATTACTGCCAGCGGCTATACCCGCTAGCAGTAATCATCGTATTCTGCCGACAGGGAAAGCGCCTTACACACCCTGTGAGAGGCATTCCCCTCATCAACATAGGAGAAGCAAGCAATATTATTTCCTTCTATTCCCTTGTAGCAGGAAAGAAAACAGATTAATCTATGGCTTGTTTTACTCTTCCAAAACAAGTACACCTTCACACACTGGTACTGACTAGCACTCCAGTGTTTCTCTCCCTCACTCAGCTATTATGACCCCAGTGTTGATGGGGTGGGGCAAACAAGGATGCTGTGCATGTGCCTGATGTCCTTGTCAACTGATGACATCCCTGACTGTAAGGACACCAGCAGCAAGAAAGATTTTAATGGTGTACAATGAAAGCCTTTGGCTTTGTGTAAGTAAAAAATCAGGTTTGATCCCCTCACTGGCTTGTATACAATTTTTAGACATTTTGCTAAGACACCCTTGAATAAACCTGAAAGCACCTCAGGGTGCCTGGGTTCCCTGGTTGAAAAAGGCTGCTCTAGTTTACTGCAAACACTCTAAAATCAAAAGGGTGCATGCATAAAAAACATTTTGCATTATCCCCATTTTATATATTAGCTATGTGCAATAGGGGGAGTGGTTGCTGCCATCTGAGGAATCTGATGTAATCAGTCCCTAGCAGGACATTTTCTGTAGGAACAATTTATTTTATGTTCTTTGCCAGGAACCAGGCACGTAACAGGGCAGTTTTATCACACTCTAAACCCCACAGTTGTAGCCACTTGTTAATATAAAAAGCTCAGCTGTAAACAATGGAGAAGAGAAAACACAGGGAAGGACTGGGAGGAGCCACATTTTGTACAGAAATGGTCTCAGACCCTTATGCTAACATATGAACACAATGACACGCCAAGTGTTGAAAAACTACGATCTCTGGACTGTTCGACAGGCAGAGCTTAGGACAAGATGTCACAAAGAACACCAATTTCAGAGGGTATTAATTGAAAAAAGTTAGTTCTGCTTTATATAAATATAAAAAAGCTCTAAAGACAGGAAACTGATAACACTGATCGTGTGTGCGCACTGTTTGTACGTATGTATAATACTGCTTATTTTATATACACTGGTATAGTAATATAAGTCCAGAGGGTGCAAAGCATCTCCTTATGAAGAAAATATATGGAAAAAACATTGCACACTCAACGTACTTCTCCGTTACCTTTTAGTGTTCTGTCAGCATTCAGCCTTTTCACTCAGCAGCAGACTTTCTCATGCTTTCTGCTCTGAGCACCTAATGCTGCATGAAAAGGCTGACAGAACACTAAAATAAAAAGGTACGTGTGCTGCCTGCTTTGAGGAACATATTAGGGGGCACTCTGTTAGTCAGTAAGCAGAGGTTTTGTTATATGCTATGGACTTTGCTATACGAGGCCTCCTGTATTGATGTGTGTTTATTTGCTGCCTTGGTGAATACAAGTGCAGGATAAAACTGCTTAATCTGCTTCGAATCTGGGTGTCCTGCTCTAGTGTATGATTTACCACTGCTCTTATCAGTTCAGCCTGCCCATCTTACAATATTAAAAAAAATGTCTTCAGCCACAGCCCATAACTGGCAATTAAAGAGTTACACGTAGCCTAAATGCACCATTAACAAGACTGGCTGTATACGATTCCAAGTCCTGCCTGTATCTCATCCCAGGAGAGCTGTCACCGGCTGTATAAACACTAGCTTCCCGTCAGCAAGTTCAGTCAATACGGAGCTTGTTCCAGGCGGTACACACTCTCTGAGCATTCACAGCTTAGCTGCAGCTTACAACTCCACACAAAACAGAATAACTGCAAGAACCCCACATAAAAAGGTATCTACAGACTAAACTACACTCACCTTTCTCTCACTCATACTACTCCCACACAATGTATAGTTTGTTTGTTTTTTGCTATGTGAAAGATGTACACACATTGATAGAATACACAGTTTTTAACATCATTCTCAGTTTGATGATTTAATTCATTGCATTTAGTTCAACAAGCAAAACAAGGAACATTCTGTGATCATAAGTAGTCATAGAAGTCTGCAGCAAACTGCAGTGTTTTCTATTGTAGTGATTACTTGAAAGATCAACTAGAGAAATCTGTGCATACTAGAAGGAAGGCTGAATATGACAAAATAATGTAAAAGATAACGTACTTTATTTATGGTATCATGCATGGAAACGCATGATGTAAAAGGAAGGGGGGAGAGGTGTTAAGATACAGTGGGGGTGCTGGGGTTGGAGGGGTGGAAGCACAGTACTACCATAGTACTGGAGGGGGAGAGGAGTGTTAAAAGGTCATGGTTTGGTGACACTTGCTCAGTCTTGATCAGCAACTCCCATGCAGGACAGGGTAGTGGAGTCACAGAGAGGAGGGTGTCAGGAGACTCCAGACAAGGGCACGTACTAGCACCAGTCCTCAGGTCTGCTAACACATGCAAACTGCTGTGGGCCTAAAGTGACCAGGGGCAGTATTCCAATAGATGTGGCTGCTAATTTCTCAGATCAAAGAGGAAATAGGCTACATACACCAGGGGGCTGGTTTCAACTTCAGCCCCTATAAGGGACGGTGCTGCAATTAGAATAGACAGCAGGGCCATCAGTAGTAACTGTAGCTTCAGCTTGGAAGCCCAAGGACTGGCTGCTGTGGGGTACTGGCCACTGCTGCGGTTAGCAATTTTCTACAAGGGAGAAGCGTTCTTAAGATGAGAGTGCTGGGGAGTGGGTAGAGGAACTTAGGTGGAAGGTGAGACCTTGTGTGTCTTTGGTAGCAGCTCCCTGAAGGGACCCAATAATGCCATCCCTGAGCAGGCCACAGAGGCGGTGAGAGAGGGAAACGGGGAAACGGGGGGGTTGTGTCTGCGGCATAAACCCCATTCCCAAAATGGAAGTCTTAGATTTTTGGTTATATTGAGGATTGATTCTCTCATAAAATAGCATTGGATTGCAAACATTTGCCATGCATTGTGTCATTACAACCTTACTGAAATATGTAGGTTAGAAAGGTGCTCTTAAACGAACAACTCAACAGTCAAAAAACACTAGATTAGGTGACTGCTATTGGGGATCGTTTATAAAACAACTGACAAAAAAAAAAAACAACAGAAACAATTTTCTCTTTTGACCAATTAGATTATATGCATCATTTCTCCCAAAAGAGAAATGTAGTTGTTACTATGGGCAACAAAACCCTTTGTTCCAAGTATACTCAAATTTCTTTTTATAAACAGCGCACCTGTTTTTTATCACTACATGTACAAAATGTTACACTTAAGAATCTGAAATACAAAATTATTCTGTCAGATGGGCAAAGAGGTGACTAACCAGAGAGAAAAATAGAGAAACTACTGACCTGAACAGAATGAAGCCAAGAGACTCCACAGCTGCCCTCCTTACATCATCATTTACATCACTGACCTGGAATTAAAAGAAAACCAAAATTAAGTTAAAAAGATGGATAGTTTTACCATACTATAAACTGACATTAATCACTTATCCTCAGATCTACCTAGAACACTTAAGCTGACAATCTCTGGAATGTTTCAACATCTGAAACTTCTTCACTGCATTTAACAGTACAGAGGGTCCTCAACAAGGCCTTCCACACATACACAGCTTAATATTTTCATATGCACATAGCACACATTCATCCATTATATTTCACACAGTGTTCTGATTCTCTTCATTTTAAATGAAATGCAGGAAGGAGCTCAGCCATACACAAAAATCCTCTGCAGCCAAAGCCAAGTCAAACATGGTGATCATAATTAAAAAATTACATTGTTCATTTATCTAAAATCATAATTGAACAATATTTTAAAATAGATTGTAATTCAAAGTAGATATTACATATAAATTGTAATTTTAACTTAGTATTACTAGTGTACATCCAGTAATTCTACTGTAACTGAAAAACCAGGAGTTGTTTCTCCTTTAAAATTTTATTAAAATATCCAAAAAATAAGAACTACCCAATGACTAGAGCATGAATTTAGGTATTGCAACAAAGGAATCATAATAAAAGGCTGCTGTATTTAAGTTTTCTACTTTTATGAGCAATCTGGAAAATTCCTTCAGCTAGGAAGTGCAAATGTAATCGGACTCAACTGGTTTCCAAACAAGTACTTTGTCTTCATTCTCTTCAACATACACAATAAAAGCTGCCAAGGACTTCATAACAAAGCAAAGGTACCCATGGTCAATACTCCTCAACAAAAATGGTTTGCAGGACGATATGCATACCGTTTATAGTCAGTGACTCACTGCAAAACCCACGGGTGCTCATCTGAGATATTCAATGGGCTGCAGCAACGTTTCTTGTTTACTAAATAGCAGCAGGGTTGTCACATTTTCAAAAAGCAAAAAAGTGCATCTTATTGTGAAACATGTCAAAAGTGATCCTTATTGCTATACAACAAACAAGTAATTTTGCAGTAGTCCAGGGTTCACACATTAATTTCCATTCTGAAAGCCTGTTTACACCATTTATGAAGGACTGTGGTGTGCAATATAAAAACAAGGCAATTAAGCTTTTTTTTTCCATGGAATCAGTTGACACCACTGCGTGGTGTTCCCTGGCAATAAAGAACTGCATGCAACAAAAACTACCATATTGCAAGGCCACACAACAAAATGGAACTAAATAAAATGGTACAATTGACATTTCAATAAAATTCCAATTAAAAAAAAAAAAAAGTAAACATTGGGATTGGCACCGTTTCTTTCATGGCACACTTCCAACCTTGCGTATGAACCCTAAATTCCCCTAATTTTGTAAGCAAAAGAATTCTAATGCACATAGGTAACCCAACCTGTAACTAAAATAAATAATCTAGACCGTATACATGTAACAGTAATCGTTTCTTATATGCAACACACTTACAGCAACATGGAGCAAGCGACGAATAGCTTTATTATTTCCTGATCCACAATACGCCATAGCCACGGTGTACATGCCAGAGCGACGTAAGATTGGGTCCTAGGAAGAAAAAAACGGAAGATAAGGGAACAATTTCCTTTGTAAAAACACCCATATTTCAGCTCTACAATACGGGCTGTACAGCATGAAATTCTTCAATGGACAGTAATTTGTGGGAGGTTTTGCACAATAATTTCAAAGCTTGTGTTTTTGTATTGGGATTGAACTTTACTATTTATTTTGCTTTACTCAGCTCACACTTCAATGAATGTTTGAATGTTGCCAGCTATTGCTCCACAGTGCGACGGCTTAGAAACCAGAGATGTCTGCTGCAGGGAGGTAAAAAACAGACATGCCCTATAAATTCTACAGAAATGAGCACAAGCCAAATACTCGAGAAGGATGTTGCGAGAAAGCAAAATACAAGAAAGGTTTTTTTTCTTTTCTTTTTAAGCGTTAATACATTAAGCACTATTTACATTTTTTCAAGTATAGTTAGTTTAAAAAAAAATAATGCAACTTGTGAGGATAACAAATTCAATCTTAAAGGAAGGCATTTTAATAAATTAAGGTTTACCACCGTTTCTCCACTATAGCAGAAATACTGCTACTGGGCGGCACGGGTGCGCAAAATCATGCATATATACGTGAGTTTGCAGTTCCTGGTAGGGGGAGCGCAAACGCACCCTCGGCTGCCAATCACCGGGTCCCGCCCAGTGATTTCTCGTCGGCACCCGGTAATCACCAAGTATCTCTGACAGGGGAGAAACCTGTGTATAAACAACACAGATCTCTCCCCTGTCAGCTCCTGCACACTGCTTTGTATGGCTCTGCATAGCAGTGTGCTTACAGCAGGGATGCTGAATTTGTATTGCCCAACGTAGTCCCAGGCGTCGGGCAGGTAGCTTTTTTCAACATTCAACGGGCAAGCAGCAGGGCTCACCTATCAGGTGAAAGCATTCGGACGGCAGCATTGCCGCCTGATTGCTTTCACACTGTCCACCATGGTGCCGGCCTCCCCTCCCCTTCTTGTCCTGACCCGGAAGGGACATCCCCGTTCACAGATTCCCGGCCATTGAGGCTGGGAAAGAATGTAATGCAGTGTGATGTACAGTGCATATTACATTCAGGGGAGCACAGGCGAGACATGCAGGGTCTTTTAGACCCTGGATGTCTCATTAAAGAGAACCTTTCATCAAAAAATCATCACATAGGGAACTTTTTGTTCCCTATGCGATGAAAATAAAAAAGGTAAAAAAAAAAGTTTTAAATAGTAAAAAAAAAAAAAATATATATATCATAGTGCACCCAAGCACAACATCCCCACAAAAAAAAAAAAAAAAGCCCCCCACGCTTATACACACTTACAAAAGTAAAAGTGCACGCTGGGGCACCTACACATGAAAATGTTCATTGCGATACATGTTAGATAACGCCACGCATGCCAGAATGAGAGCAATAATTCTAGCATGAGACATCCTCCGTAACACTATACTAAATGACTTAAAAAGGGCTTCAAAAGGGTCGCCTATAGAAAATATAGGGTACTGAAGTTTGTTGCCATTTCACGAGTGCACGCAAATTTAAGGCTTGACATGCTGGATACACTGTTCAACAGGTAAAAAGTTTTGGGCATAAAATTAGCTAATCTTACATAATTTTGGGGTGCTGAAAACAAAAATGACCCTAAAAAATGTTGATTGGCTCTAGTTTCCATGATATATTCACCCATCTAATGACGTAAGCCATTCAAAATTATGATGCAACTTCAGCTGCATATTGCGCAATTGATACTGGTGACCAATAGAAAATTGCATGTATACTGAGATGATGCAATATTAGCCTTTAATTGCATCACTTCACTGCATAAAAGCTGCAGTATCTGTAGCTGATTGTAGTTCGACAGCGTCTTTACATTTCGTTTTATGCTTATATAGGCTACTCAGTAATGCCTCGAACTTGTGTGAATAAAGCAGATAATTTCTGCTATATCTGCAGTGAAATAACTTTTATCTCACAAAAAAGGAGGATAACAGGAATGATTAAGAAAGCCTACAACTTGTATTTTGGCTGCAAGATAGGAGACCAGGACAAGAGCTGGGCACCACATATATGCTGCAATTCTTGTGGGACGGCACTGGAGCAATGGTTGAATGGAAAAAAGGCATCTATGCCTTTCGCTGTGCCAATGATTTGGAGAGAGCCAACAGATCATGTTAGTAATTGTTACTTTTGTATGATGCCTCCAATTGTAAAAGGGCTAAATAAGAAGAAAAAGTTATCTGTGCACTATCCAAATATTCCATCGGCAATACGTCCAGTTCCTCATGGAGAGGGGCTACCAATTCCTAAAGCACCAGAATCCTTCGTGGTTGAGTCAAGTGAGGAAGAACCTGAAGCGTGTAGTCACGTGCAGTTGTAAGAGATAGCCCTTTCCTCGAATACAAGAGAAAAGCCAAGAGAAGCAAAACCGACACAAACTGAAGACAAAACTAGTGAGAATCCTAAGTATTAAAATGATTCAACTTAGCTTATGGCTATAATTTTTCTTGGTAATCCTATGCAATATATTATGCCATTTAGGCTTTGTTATGTAGTCAATATCACTTGCTTTATATTTGTGGAAAGACATCTATCTATATAATTATTGTGCATTATGTAGTCATTACGCCTATAGTAGAAAACTTTCCGTTTACAGAAAAACTAGAGCCAATTGACAAATTTCATTGTTATATTTGAACTCAGAATGTGAAATTCATTAAGAAATGGATCCTTTTGTTTCCAAAACTGGCAAAAAATAAAAATTTGTTGAACAGTGATATCTATATATGCGGTGCAACCTCATCTTTTATATTTTACAAAAAATAAGGTAATTACTTTTTTGTGCTCTAAAATTAATTTAAGTGTATTTGCAATGATATCTAGCGGCATAAAAAATTGGAGCCTTCAGAAAAAATATAATGTTTGGGGATTTTGTGTAATCTTCAAGCCTAAAATTATTTTTTAAACGTGTGCAAAAAACACAAAAATGGCTCTGGCATCAAAAAGGATAAAGGATGAGCCTGACACTCCTTTTCCCTGACAAGCACCCAATCAGTGTTCATTACACTGCACGGTCTCTCCCCTGCGGGTGCGGTGCTGGAGACAGGCAGGTAGGGGAGGAGGAGACATACAGCGTAATGTTAAAACGTCTAAGTCACCATAGGGCCCCATTTGATTTTAAAAGTCCCAGACATTCCTAATATCACCTCCGATTTAAATACGGTTTTGGTTAAAATTGATTTTTTATTCCATCAGGACAAGTACATTGTCATACAAGACAAGTAGATTGGGACACCGATTTAGTCGATGGACAAGTAGTTTTTTCAAAAATTTCCACACCCCTATTACAGTGAAACACAGCCTCATAGTAAAATAGCACACAGTTAACCCTTTGATCGCCCCACGTTAACCCCTTCCTGCCCAGTACCATTAGTACAGTGTCAGTGCTTTTTATTAGCACTGATCACTGCACCGGTATCACTGGGAATGTCAGTGACACCAAGTCAGTTACCCCCCAGTGTCAGAATGCCAGCAGCAGTCCCGCTATAAGTCGCTGATCACTGCCATTACTAGTAAAAAAAAAAAAAAAAAAATTCCAAAATTCCAGTATATATACCGCCATTTGTAAATGCTATAATTTCACCGTAAACCAATTAATTTATAGGTATTGGGATTTTTTTTTTGGCAAAGACATGTAGCAGAATATATTTTGGATTAAATTTATGACAAAATTTGATTTACATTTTTTTACTGGACATGTTTAATAGCAAAAGACAAACATTGTTTTTTTTTCTCAAAATTGTCAGTCTTTTCTTGTTTATAGTGCAAAAAATAAAAGCCGCACAGGCAATCAATTACCACCAAAAGAAAGTAATGCAGTGCCGTATCACAAAAAATGGCCTGGTCAGGAAGCTGGGTAAATTCTCTGGACGGCAGGTGGTTAAAGACAAACAAAACAATTTGCGCTGGGCAAACCGAGGATTGCGTTCTTTCACATTTCTTACCTTGTCCCTGCAAAGACTCTCAATCAAAGCATCAGCTTCCTCCATACGGCCATACATAACCAGGGCAATGCCTACAGCCAGCCCTCGCAGGATTTTTTCATGTTGTGTCTCCTGGGCATATCCAACCATGTCTTCAATGGCCTGGGCATTCTTAGACCCAAGCATCACCAAGCCAAGTGCCAGGCCTGCAGCCTCCCCTAATAGCCAAAGAAACGTAATTTCACACATTCTTACTAGAAAGTTTTCTTTTTTTGTTGTTATAAATATATCAAACAGCAAGTGCTATGTAAAAGAAAAAAAAAACTGCATGAACTGTGAAATAGTACCAGATATGAGAGAGAAAAAAAAAGGTAAAAACGGTGTAAACAGGGCAGGGCCCTTCTCTCACCTGTCACTGCATCATCTTGGTACAAGTTTGTTTTGAGAAGATCATAGACATCTTGCCGTGCAGTGCCCATTGCAGCCAAACCCAACCCTAGACAGCCACCGTGCCGGACAATCTTCAAGACAAAAAGGTGTGTAGAGGAAGATTAGCAACCTTTATTAATATTAACAAAAAAAAAAAAAAGCGAGTGAAGAGGGAAAAAAAAACAGTAATACAAAATTTGCCCATTTACTAATATGTACTGTACTTCTATAAGATGATCTCAGTCTTCTATTCACATTTAGGGATAAATTAAAAATTAAAAAGCATTTGCAAAGATGAGAATTAACCCCCAATTAGCAGAAGTATACACTGACCCGCATGGTTTCACAAAGCTGGGGGGCATCACCAATACAGTGGATGCAGATGGTACACATTCAGTTTTGATTTTGTATAATTAAAAGCCCAGTTGGGCAACAAAACCCCAACATTTCATTTTGCAGGGCATAAGGGCTGTTTATTACTCCCCAGGATTCCAGAAGTCTGTTTGTCCTCACTCACCCCATAAGCTACAGCCATGTCACCCTTACAGCACATAGTGAACTAAGCACAGGCTGGAGTCCTGATGTACTTTTGAAGGATAAGTTCTCTTTAAAAAAAAAAAATAAATAAAAAAACCTAATAAATGCACATTTTTTGCAGGTAAAAAATATGCATTTACTATTATTTTTTGTAAGAGCCTGAAAAGCATTGTACTTGCGATCAGCAGATCGCAGGTGCAACACAGGACTCCTACAATAAACGTTCTGCCCACATATCATATGGGCAAGCAGTTTCACAGACACAAGAAGAATCAATTAACTACCATGGCACTCAACAGCGCCCTGGTAGTTCATTGAGAACTACAAGTCAACAGCCACAGAGGATGTCAGTACTTGTAGTTCATTCATTCACAGAACTCTGTGAATGAATGACACGACCTGCACTGTTTTCAAATACTGACAGCAGGTACATGCCAGATCTGTAAATTTGTAGATCGTACTGATAGGTTCTCTAATTCAAAAAATAACGCCCATTTTAAAATTCAAAGCCTTACAAATTGCTCTACTTCTAGAGTATTATATATGTTGACATGTCCATGTAAAAAAATGTATATTGTTAAAACTAAGAGGCAGCTCAAAGTGCGAATAGGTGAACACTTTAGAGATATTAAATCGAATGATCCTGAGAGAAATTTAGCTCAACATTATGTTAAATACCATGGTGGTAAACTAGAGGGCACTGAGGTCAAAGGAATCTATGCACTTAATTTCCTGCAGAGAGGTGACTTTGACAGAACTTTTAAAACGTGAAAAACATTGGATATATAAACTTGATACTTTATCCCCTAAAGGGTTAAATGTTGAATTTGACCTTCAAGTATTTTTGCAAAAATAAGAAGATTTTCAGTGTAAATTTGTTCCCTGTCATTTGTGGATGTTGAGGATAGCTAATCAGAAGCCCATCAATATGACATTGTAGGAATGCAAGAACATTTTCTTCCCATTGTGTATATTTATTTGTGTTATATGACCAGTTATTTGCTTGTTATTTTAGTTCTTTTTCCATTCAGCTTAATTGCCACCAGGTGATTTACATATATGGGTGGTAACAGGCCTTTTATGAGTAATGCAAGTAAGGTAGGCATCTCATTGGTCCTGATGAAGCTGAGTGAGATACACCCGTTGGCGAAACGCGTTGACGTCATAGGTCAGATACGTCACTTCCGGCCGGACACATTGGCGCCACACACGCAGTCCTCCAGGGGAGGCGGCAATACATGTTAGCCACGAGCGGTGTCAGGCTGTACAAGCACCGGGAGGGGAGTGGAGCCCGTTCATCTGTAGTTCAGATGGTGGCAGCTGCCTCCAGGACCATGGGCGGTTATCCCTATGATGGAAAGAGTATCACCTAAGACACGGGTGGTGAGTGATGTGCAGCACATTTAAAATGGGAATACGGCGCATGTACGCCATTGCATATCCAGTTTGAGTGACTCTCTCATTGACTTCCCACATGTCACCTATTTATTTCAGGATGGGGACATCATGTCAAATTATCTGAAGGTGCATCGCACCCCATGTTTATTACAAGGCAAGGATGATCCTGTATTTCAATTACAACATCTCCATCAAGGAGGTCTGCAGCCCGCATGTTGCAGTGAAGAACCCCCTTGTGGCAGGGTCCTGCCATTTTACAATATTATGGAATTTATACAGTGACAGTACTACGGTTATCAAGTTTATTCTGTTTAGTAATATGGACATGACTGCTGCTGTTTGAGAACCCACCACTTACTCCTGCTATATTTACCTACCGTAACTACTATCTATTCTGGTCACTACCCAGTTAGTGGCTGTGGAGGCAGATTGTCTTTATACACCAATATGTTCTACAGTTCATATATACCTCAAGCGTTCACCCGTTACAAATCTGCATTCCTCACCTACACTTCCTCCCTCCACGCTGCCAAGCAAGCTTACTTTGTGACCCTCATCAATACCCTCTCCTCCAGCCCTCGCCGGCTCTTCTCTACTTTTAACTCTCTACTCTCTCCGCCCCCACCTCCACCCAGTACCTCACTCACCGCCCACGAGATTGCCAACCACTTCAAAAACAAGATTGACGCAATTCGTAGGGAAATCCCCACTGCTCAGACTTCCACCCCACCTAGTATCCCTCACACGATAACCCCCTCAACACTCCACTCCTTCAACCTTGCTACCACTGAAGAGGTCACTAAGGTCTTCTCTGAAGCCTGCCTCACCACCTGCCCCCTTGACCGTCCCCTCACAACTCCTGCGGTCACCCTCCTCCTCCATCCTACGCTCCCTCACTCACATCTTTAATCTCTCCCTCTCTACTGGCGCATTCCCCTCCCCTCTGAAGCACACGCACATCACGCCCTCATCATACTTAAAAAACCCTCCCTGGATCCCACCGACCTGAACAACCTTAGACCCATCTCCCTGCTCCCATTTACATCCAAACTCCTCGAGCGCTTAGTCAATAATCGCCTGAGTTCCCACCTCACTGACAACAACATCCTTGACCCCTTACAGTCTGGTTTCCGTCCCCTGCACTCCACCAAAACTGCCCTACTCAAACTCACCAATGACCTGCTAACCACCAAAGCTAATGGCGACTATTCAGTGTTCCTACTCCTCAACCTCTCCATGGCTTTTGACATGGTTGACCACCCCCTCCTCCTCAAAAAACTACACTCTCTTGGCCTCAGAGACTCCGCTCTCTCCTGGCTCTCTTCCTATCTATAATAGCGCCTCTTCAGTGTTCCCTATAACGCTGCCACCTACCCTTCACTCCCCCTCTCTGTTGGGGTCCCCCAAGGTTCTCTCCTCGGGCCTCTTCTCTATCTACACCTCCTCCCTTGGCCAACTGATACACTCTCATGGCTTCAACTACCATCTCTATGCCGATGACACGCAAATCTATCGCTCTACCCCTCGCCTCACCCCGTCCGTCTCCGCCCTGATCACTAGCCTACTGATCGACATATCGGATTGGATGTCACTCCACTTCCTCAAATTAAACCTTTCCAAGACAGAGCTCCTAGTTTAACCCCCAGCCCGCGCCCCCCCCTCCCCGCCCGACTTCTCCATCACTACCAACAATGCCACCATCAGTCCCACCCCGCAAGCCAGAGTACTAGGTGTCATCCTAGACTCCAATCTGTCCTTCCAGCCCCAGGTCCAATCACTGACAAACTCATGTAGACTCCATCTCCGCAACATCTCCAAAATACGTCCGTTCCTAACCCCGGAAACTACTAAGCAACTCATTCACTCCCTTATATCACGACTTGACTATTGTAACTCCCTCCTCACCGGCTTACCTCACCACAGGTTATCCCCGCTTCAGTCTATCCTGACCACTGCGGCCAGACTCATCCACCTTACTAACCGCTCCGTATCCGCCACCCCTCTCTGCCAATCCCTCCACTGGCTTCCGATTGCCCAACGGATAAAATTCAAAATGCTTACACTGATGTACAAAGCTATCCATAACACTGCCCCAAACTACATCACCAACCTGATATCCAAATACCACCCAAAACGTACCTCCTACTCTCTAGTTCCCTGGTCTCCTCCTCCCATGCCCGTCTCCAGGACTTCCCCCATCCTCTGGAACTCCCTACCCCAATCCATCAGACTATCACCCACTCTCTTCTCCTTTAGGCGCACCCTGAAAACCCATCTCTTCAGGGAAGCCTACCCCGCCCTCAGCTAATTGCCGATCTCCCCCACTCTTCCTACCACTCCATCCCCCACAGTTATTTCCTCCTGTACCACTATCCCCTCCCTCCTAGATTGTAAGCTCCAAGGAGCAGGGCCCTCAAACCCCTCGTGTATCGAATTGTATTGTTACTGTATTGTCTCGTGTACTGTCTCCCATTGTAATGTACAGCGCTGAGCAAACTGTTGGCGCTATATAAATACTGTATAATAATAATAATACCTGTTAAGGTTTATTGGGCAATATATCCGCTACCTGGTGCATTGATCAGCCATATACTGCAATGCTTGTAATGCCATAATTGGTACAATTTTTTGAAACACCCCGTTTGGCAGTGTAACCATTGTGTCAGTGCTGCACTTGTATTAGACCAGTGTTTCTCAATTCCAGTCCTCATGGACCCCCAACAGGTCATGTTTTCAGGATTTCCATTATTTTGCACAGGTGATTTGATCAGTTTCACTGCCTTAGTAATTACCACAGCTGTTTCATCTGAGGGAAATCCTGAAAACATGACCTGTTGGGGGTCCATGAGGACTGGAGTTGAGAAACACTGTATTAGACCTATGTCACTATATCTGCAGCACTCCATAACATTGACCGGTCAGGACGTCTGTTTTTAAGTGATTTTAGGTCAATTTTGATGTATTATCTCATCCTGAGAGATGGTGAACTGAGGTATTTACCTTATATGTCCAACTGTGTATTGTGTAATAAAGCATAATTTTTTTAATTACTTCTGAGTATCGCATTCTGTCCAATATGTAACCGCTTTTCTGTGAATCTCTTTTCACGCTCCTTTTTGTTGTATGGTGTTTTAGTTACTTGGCACATAATGTACATTTAGCGATACATGTTATTCTATAAGCCCCTTAATTTTTCTATTTTTAACAGGGAGAAGATTCCTTGCCTGATGTCAACAGGAGGGCTCAGATAGTGGAACGGCTGCAGGTCTGGGAACATGTTACAACCTAAAAAGGAGTAGAACATGTTCCGAAGGGTGATCCTATCCTTTAGGGTAAGTATAGCTAAAACTATTTATTTAGTTTTGGATAAAGCAAGGGGAATTCATGTCTTAGACAGTTGTCCCTAAAACAAGTGTGGTGATTCAGAAAGCAATAGAAAACTGCCAGGTCTAAGACTTTTCCTGTCAATAATTTAAAAAAAAAAAAAAAAAGAAGAAGGTGGTTTTGCCTAGAGATACCGTAATACACACCAACCCCACAGAACACCAATGTTTTAGCTAAGGAATATATAAATATCCCAAATTGGCACACCCAGAACATCATATCACCTTCAGAACATCATGCAAGATAGTGCAAATAAATGAAAAGTACAAAATATATCACCTACAGCAGTGTACAGCATACAGCAGGGTAGAATATACAAAGTATTGTAAAGTACAGCCTTCTGCAGCCCATAGTCTCAATAAACCTCTTAAGAGCAGCAGACATACAGAGAAAAAAAAACACAGGGCCACCATAGTGTAGTAATATCACAAACCACAATTTATTGATGAAAGGAAAAGTGGGTCACCAGCCCCCAGATGACATCCATTATGAAGAAATGTGCAGAGCAGAGCTAGTGCTGACATCATCACGTCCGCTCAAAGGAGCAGTGTTTGTGATACATGTCTGTCTCTGCTTCAATTTTGGGAGTACCATTCCTTTCATCAATAAATTGTGGTTTGTGATATTAACACACTATACAATCAGAATTTGCATTCTCCTTTTAGATTGACCAAAACTAAGTTATAAAAGTGCAAACCTAAACAAATAGTATTAAATCAGGTAGATTCTTTTATGCATAGTGATTTAAAGGAGACTGCGCAATCAGATTGTATAGTGTATGGTTAGCTTAAAAGAATCAGCAAATGTATACAGACCCAGTGGCAAAGCAATGGTCTCAATACACTGCTTTGTCATATAATAAACTGCCAATTAAACAGATCAGCCTCCACTCTAATCATTTCCCAGCAATATCTTGGTAACTGACAACTGTCTTATGGTAGAAAGCATTCCAGCAAAAAAAGACAGCATAGTCAACATATTGATGTAAGAACACACCAATGAACAGTGCACAGATCTACACTGATTATTTAGTGCACTGCAAGTACTACCCCAAAACCACTGCAACTCTCACTAGTCTAAAAGACTGTAGGAGACCATAATTATACGTAATCCACAGAGCTTCCAAAATGAATAACAGTAAAAACGTTTGCAACTCACTTCCCTGCAGCACAACTTGCCTCTCTATTTCTGAAGCTAGCCATAGATCGTTTGAAGAGTTAAGCATGGACCAGCTGTTCCTGTTCAGAAGTAGGTCATAAAATCGACTTCTGTCTACCAGGAATTTTGAAAACTTTTGTTGATCAGTGGCTGCAGCCACTAATCAGCCTACTGTGAAAGGAGAGAGTTCCACTGTCAGAATACAATGTCCCAGCAGGGGATGCCTCCTTTGTGTGGATGGAAGAATCTGTTCATTTTTTTACTGAATGAAAAGAAAAATAATCCTCTATGTCCAGTTTAAGAGTGACTGCAGAAAACATAATATGGGCTGAAAAAAGGACACAACTGTAGATTAGCAGGCTCAGGAACTAAGAATATTGGAATACAAGATAATCAGCAACAAAGTCATTTTCAAGCAGTAGTGTGAGTAGCTGTACAGTAAACTTAATTTAGAGGGAAAAAAAACTGCATCCCTATATCTATGTATCTAAAGACTTCTTTTACATTGGCTGAAGTGCACCTTTAAAATTAGATTTCTCTACTACAATAATGCTTACAAAAACTGAGCATGCCTGTCTAAAATTATTTGGCAACATTCAGTTACAGGTCAGAAAAACTTACATCATTGCTTGCATTCTTCAACTGGTTAAGTAGATAGTCTATTATGTCACCTCCATGATTGGCATGAATAAGTCCCAAAGCGTATAAGCCCCCCCCTTCCTGGTATGCCGAGCCAGGTGATGTATCCTTTGGCAAATAAGTAGCCATAAGCTGTAGTGCCTCCTTTTCATGTCCCTAATGATAACAAAACAATGTAGTCAAAAGCAGAACATGAGAATACAAAAAAAAAATTATATGTATACACACGATGCCTGCCTATACTATACACGCACATGAGCTTTAATGGCATCCCAGTCTTAGTCCATAGGGTTCAATACTGAGTTGGCCTACCCTTTGCAGCTATAACAGCTTTGACTCTTCTGGGAAGGATGTCCAC
This sequence comes from Staurois parvus, assembly GCF_062004578.1. Taxonomy (NCBI): domain Eukaryota; kingdom Metazoa; phylum Chordata; class Amphibia; order Anura; family Ranidae; genus Staurois; species Staurois parvus. The sequence continues at coordinate 580,038 of NW_028318172.1, forward strand.
AAGGTTTAGGAGTGTGTCTATGGGAATGTTTGACCATTCTTCCAGAAGAGCATTTGTGAGGTCAAGCACTGATGTCGAATGAGAAGGCCTGGCTCACAGTCTCCGCTCTAATTCATCCCAAAGGTGTTCTATTGGGTTGAGGTCAGGACTCTGTGCAGGCCAGTCAAGTTCCTCCACCCCAAAGTCGCTCATCCAGGTCTTTATGGACCTAGCTTTGTGCACTGGTGCACAGTCATGTTGGAACAGAAAGCGGCAATCCTCAAACTGTTCACACAAAGTTGGGAGCATAAAATTGTCCCAAATGTCTTGGTATGCTGACGCCTTAAGAGTTCCCTTCATTGGAACTATGGGGCCAAGTCCAAGCCCAACCCCAACAAAACAACACCACACCATAGTCTCCCCTCCACCAAACTTTACACTTGGAACAATGCAGTCAGGCAAGTACTGTTCTCCTGGCAATCGCCAAACGTAGACACATCCATCGGATTGCCAGACAGAGAAGCATGAGTCACCACTCCAGAGAACACTTCTCCACTGCTCTAGAGTCCAGTGGCGGCGTGCTTTACACCACTGCATCCAATGCTTTGACTTGCACTTGGCGATGTAAGGCTTGGATGCAGCTCCTCGGACATGGAAGCCCATTCCATGAAGCTCTCTACGCACGTTTGTGCTACTTTGAAGGCCACACGAAGTTTGGAGGTCTTCAGCTATTGACTCTGCAGACAGTTGGCAACTTCTGTGCTTCTGCATGCACTGACCCTGCTCTGTCATTTTACGTGGCCTACCACTTCGCACCGTAGTTGCTCATTACCAGTTGCTTCCACTTAGTTATACTACCACTAACATTTGACCATGGAATATTTAAAAGCAAGGAAATTTCACAGATGGACTTATTGCAAAGGTGGCAACCTATCAAAGTACCAAGCTTGAATTCACTGAGCTCCTGAGAGAGACCCATTCTTTCACCTGAATCCAATTATTTGGAGGGGTATCCCAATACTTTTGGCAATATCTTAATGAACACAAGAACAATTAACAAAATTTTGACAAAACTGTGTTTTATAGAACCTTTGTTTAGCTTATTACATGAAAGTAAGGTTAATAATATAACTTAGATTACAAAATCTTCAGTTTTACTCAAATTAGTTGATGAAAAAAACGAATACACCCACAACAAAAACTACATCTAGTATTTTGTATGACCTCCATGATTTGTAAGGACAGCACCAAGTCTTCTAGGCATGGAATGAAGAAGTTGGCGACATATTGCAACATCTATCTTTTTTCCATTCTTCAAGAACGACCTCTTTTAGAGTCTGGATGCTGGATGGAAAGTCATGAGCAACTTGTCTCTTCAGAATTCCCCATAGGTGTTCGATTGGGTTCAGATCAGGAGACATACTTGGCCACTGAATCACTTTCACCCTGTTCTTCAGAAATGCAACAGTGGCCTTAGATGTGTGTTTTGGATCATTGTCATGTTGGAAAAGTTCACGATGACCAAGGGCACAGAACAATGGTAGAATCTTCTCTCAATATAGAGCAGTGCATCTGTGAATTCATGATACCATCAATGCAGCTCCAAAACACCAGCAGTAATCATGCGGCCCCTCAGAACGACACTGCCACCACGTTTCACTGTAGGCGCCATGCATTTTTATTTGTACTCCTCATCTTTATGACACCATACAGTTTTAAATCCATCAGTTCCAAAAACATTTATTTTGGTCTCATCACTCCAGAGTACAGAGGCCCAGTAGTATTCTTTTTCAGCCTGGGCCCTGGCAAATTCTAAGCTGGCTTTTTTGTGCATGGGCGTGCCATTCCTCTGAAGTGTATGCCGTATTGTGAACTTGAATAGCGATTTTCTTCAACCCTTTTCATCAGAAGATGCTCCTGTTGAGGTGTTACCTTCCGTGCACAGCCTAGACATCTGAGATGGTTCAAGTGCCATCTTTGTTAAATTTTTGTATCACTTTTGCTACAGTATTCTGACTAGTAAAACTACTAAAAGTAAAGCATTGCTGATCTTCTTGTAGCCTTCGCCTTTCATGTGTAAAGAAACTATTTTCTTTGTCAGGCCTTGTGACATTTCTCTTCCATGTGGTGCCACTGTGGACAGAATGCAATGAGAAAGGGTTTTCTTTGTTAAGTAACACCCTTTTATAATAAACTGTCTGCTGGATACCGGTTTAATGAATAATTAGACAACTGTAGTTGAATTCTTGTTAATTAGGATTTTGTTGTCTAAAATTTAGCTTTGCTTTTGAGTCTTTAACCGGGGTGTATTCATTTTTGCAACATGGTCTTGAATGAATTTGTTAGGAAAAATAATGTTTTGTGTGTGCAAATTAACAACTCTTGTTTGCAATCAATGACCCGCATTTGTGGGAGTATTTTGTAGTATAATGTCCAATAGAAAATGTTGATTCTGAAATGAAAGTAAAGCTTTCCTGACAAATCTGTTGGGGCCTACTCATTTATGCTGAGCACTGTGATTATATATATATATATATATATATATATATATATACATATATACATACATACACATACACACACACACACACACACACACATATATACATACATACATATACACACACACACACACACACACACACACACATATATACATACATACATACATACACACACACACACACATACATACACACACACACACACACACACATATATATATATATATATATATATACATACACACACATATATATATATATATACACATATATACACATACACACATATACATACATACATACATACATACACACACACACACATATATATACACACACACACACACACACACACACATATATATATATATATATACACACATATATACACATACATACACACATACACATATATATATATATACACACACACGCACACAAATATATATACACAGTTGTGTTCAAAATAATAGCAATGTGTTGAAAAGTGAATAAAGCTCAGAATCCTAATAGGTTTTATTTCCATACACACAAATGCATTGGGAACACTACACATTCTTTTCCAAATCAAAACGCGAAGAAAAATACATCAAATTTGTGTTGTTCCTCTAAGTAAATTGAAGAAAAGTGAATATTAGACGGTTCAAAAAAATAGCAGTGTTTGTATTCTTCTTTACAAACTCAAACATTCACTATATAAACTGAAAAATGTTTGACGATTTTGCTTTCCTCTGAATCACTTAATTAATATTTATTTGTATAAGCACTGTTTCTGAGAACTGCTGTACATCTGTGTTGCATGGAGTCAACCAACTTCTGGCACCTGTGAACAGGTATTCCAGCCCAGGATGATTGGACTACATTCCACAGTTCTTCTCTATTTCTTGGTTTTGCCTCAGAAACTGCATTTTTGATGTCACCCCACAAGTTTTCTATTGGATTAAGATCCGGGGATTGGGCTGGCCACTCCATAACGTCAATCTTGTTGGCCTGGAACCAAGATGTTGCACGTTTACTGGTGTGTTTGGGGTCGTTGTCTCGTTGGAACACCCATTTCAAGGGCATTTCCTCTTCAGCATAAGGAAGCATGACCTCTTCAAGTATTCTGATGTATTCAAACTGATCCATGATCCCTGGTATGCGATAAACAGACCCAACACCGTAGTATGAGAAACATTCCCATATCATGATGCTTGCACAACCATGCTTCACTGTCTTCACAGTGTACTGTGGCTTGAATTCAGTGTTTGGGAGTCGTTTGACAAACTGTCTCCGGCCACTAGACCCAAAAAGAACAATCTTACTTTCATCAGTCCACAAAATGTTGCGCAATTTCTCTTTAGGCCAGTCAATGTGCTCTTTGGCAAATTGTAACCTCTTCAGCACATGTCTTTTTTTCAACAGTGGGACTTTGCGGGGGCTTCTTGCAGATAGCTTGGCTTCACATAGGCGTCTTCTAATTGTAACCGTACTCACAGGTAACTTTAGACCTTCTTTGATCTTCCTGGAGCTGATTGTTGGCAGAGTCCTTGCCATTTTGGCTATTCTTCTATCCATTCAAATGGTAGTTTTTCGCTTTCTTCCACGTCTTTCAGTGGTTGCCATTTTAAAGCATTTGCGATCATTTTAGCTGAGCAGCCTATCATTTTCTGCACTTCTTTATGTGTTTTCCCCTCGCCAATCAACTTTTTAATCAAGGTACGCTGTTCTTCTGAACAATGTCTGGAACGACCCATTTTCCTCAGAATTTCAGAGAGAAATGCACTGTAACCAGAATGTACAACATTTGCTGCCTTCCTTCCTTAAATAAGGGCAATAATTGCCACCTGTTTTTCAAAGAATGAATGACCTCACTAATAGAACTCCACACTGCTATTATTTTGAACATGCTCCTTTCAGTTAGTGATTCAATTACACAGAATCAGCAGCATGCATGTCATGACTGTTGGATTTCTATTACTCTACTACACCTGCTAGTAAATTATTTGCCATGTAGAAATATCATTTCTACCAAAAACAGTGATTGATCAGGTTAGTTAGCAAAGTGTCGGATGCAGTGGTGTAAAGCACACTGCCACTGGATTCTAGAGCGGTGGAGAAGTGTTCTCTAGAGTGACGAATCACCCTTCTCTGTCTGGCAATCCGATAGACATTTCTGAGTTTGGTGGTTGCTAGGAGAACGGTACTTGCCTGACTGCATTGTGCCAAGCGTAAAGTTTGGTGGAGGGGGGATTATGGTGTGGGATTGTTTCTCAGGGGTTGGGCTTTGGCCCCTTAGTTCCAGTGAAGGGCACTGTTAAAGCGTCAGCATACCAAGACATTTTGGACAATTTCACGCTCCCAACTTTGTGGAAACAGTTTGGGGATGGCCTCTTTCTGTTCCAACATGACTGCGCATCAGTGCACAAAGAAAGGTCCATAAAGATATGGATGAGTGACTTTGGGGTGGACGAACTTGACTGGCCTGCAGAGTCCTGACCTCAACCCGACAGAACACCTTTGGGATGAATTAGAGCGGAGACTGTGAGCCAGGCCTTCTCATTTGACATCAGTGCCTGACCTCACAAATGCTCTTCTGGAAGCATGGTCAAACATTCCCATAAACACACTCCTAAACCTTGTGGACAGCCTTCCCAGAAGCGTTGAAGCAGTTACAGCTGCAAAGGGTGGGCCAACTCAATACTGAACCCTATGGACTAAGACTGGGATGCCATTAAAGTTCATGTGTGTGTAAAGGCAGGCATCCAAATACTTTTGGCAATATAGTGTGTACACACACTGCCAAAAGTATTGGGACACCCCTTCAAATTATTGGATTCAGGTGTTCCAATCACCTCCATGGCCACAGGTGTATAAAATCAAGCACCTAGGCATGAATAATGCTTCTACAAACATTTGTGAAAGAATTAGTCGCTCTCAGGAGCTCAATGAATTCAAGTATGGTACCGTGATAGGTTGCCACCTATGCATTCGTGAAAATTTCCTTGCTACGAAATATTCCACGGTCAACGGTTAGTGGTGTTATAACAAAGTGAAAGCAACTGGGAAAAGCAGCAAAATGACAGAGCAGGGTCAGTGCATGCATGCAGAGGTCGCCAACTGTCTGCAGAGTCAATAGCTATAGAACTCCATACTTCGTGTGACCTTCAGATTAGCACAAAATGGACTTCCATGGCTGAGCAGTTGCATCAAAGCCTTACACCACCAAGTACAATGCAACGCGTCAGTTGCAATGGTGTAAAGCACACCACCACTGGACTCTAGAGCTACACCTTGTGGACAGTCTTGATTTGAAGCGGTTATAGCTGCAAAGATAGGCCAACTCAATATTGAACCCTACGGACTGGCACCCCGGTCAAACCAATCCTGACTTCGAAATTATGCAGTGAAGTCGCACAATTTCAATGTTGGATGACATGCCGATTTGAGGTGCGATTTGCAAGACATTGGACACAGATGTCTATGTAAATCGAACCAAAAGTAGTGAATGCACTACTTTAGAAATCGGTGCAGCTCTGACCAAGTCGGAAGCACACAGATATGGCCGTTGTATTTACAAACAATAGGGTGCGACTTGCCATGTGATTTGAAAGTCGTACGGCATGCAAATCGCATGCCAAGCCACACTCAGTGTGACCAGGGACTAATGGGACTGGGATGCAGTTAAATTTCATGTGTGTGTAAAGGCAGGCATCCCAATACTTTTGGCAATATAGTGTGTGTGTGTGCATATATATATATATATATATATATATATATATATATATATATATATATATATATATATATATATATACACACACACACACACACACACACACACACACACACACACACACAGTCTTGAAAAAGTATTCATACCCCTGGAAACTTTCCACATTTTGTCATGTTACAACCAAAAAGGTAATTGTATTTTATTGGAATAGTATGTGATAGACCAACACAAAGTGGCACATAATTGTGAAGTGGAAGGAAAATGTGGAAGGAAAATGATGAATGGTTTTCAAAATGTTTTACAAATAAATATTTAAAAAGTGTGGCGTGCATTAGTATTCAGCCCCCTTTACTCTGATACCCCTAACAAAAATCTAGTTGAACCAATTGCCTTCAGAAGTCACCTAATTAGTAAATAGAGTTCACCTGTGTGTAATTTATTCTCAGTATAAATACAGCTGTTCTGTGAAGCCCTCAGAGGTTTGTTAGATAATTATTAGTAAACAAACAGCATCACGAAGGCCAAGGAACACACCAGAGAGGTCAGGGATAAAGTTATGGAGAGGTTTAACACAGGGTTAGGGTATAAAAAATATCCCAAGCTTTGAACATTTCACGGAATACTGTTCAATTCATCAAAATAGAATATGGCACAACTGCAAACCTACCAAGACATGGCCTTCCACCTAAACTGACAGACCGGGCAAGGACAGCATTAATCAGAGAAGCAGCCAAGAGGCCCATGGTAACTTTGGAGGAGCTGTAGAGATCCACAGCTCATCTGGGAGAATCTGCCGACAGGAAAACTATTAGTCATGCACTCCACAAACCTGGCCTTTATGAAAGAGTAGAAGGAATAAAGCCATGGTTGAAAGAAAGCCATAAGAAGTCCCATTGGCAGTTTGCGAGAAGCCATGTGGGGGACACAGCAAACATGTGGAAGAAGGTGCTTTGGTCAGATGAGACCAAAATTGAACGTTTTTGCTTAAAAGCAAAACGCTATGTGTGGTGGAAAACTAACACTGCACATCACCCTGAACACACCATCCCCACTGTGAAACATGGTGGTGGTCGCATCATGTTGTAGGGATGCTTTTCTTTAGCAGAGACAGGGAAGCTGGTCAGAGTTAATGGGAAGATGGATGGAGCCAAATACAGGGCAATCATGGAAGAAAACCCGTCTGCAAAAGACTTAAAACTGGGGCGGAGGTTCACCTTCCAGCAGGACAACTACCCTAAACATACAGCCAGAGCTATAATGGAATGGTTCAGATCAAAGCATATTCATGTGTTAGAATAACGCAGTCAAAGTTCAGACCTAAATCCAATTGAGAATCTGTGGCAAGACTTGAAAATTGCAAGACACTCCATCCAATCCGATAGGTTGAGCTATTTTGAAAAGAAGAATGGGCAAAAATTTCACTCTCTAGATATGCAAAGCTGGTAGAGACATCCCCAAAAAGACTTGCAGCTGTAATTGCAGCAAACGGTGGTTGCCTCAGGGGGATAGATACAAATGCACGCCACACTTTTCAGATGTTTTTTGTAAAAAATTTTGAAAACCATTTATCATTTTCCGTCCACTTCACAATTATGTGCCACTTTATGTTGGTCTATCACATAAAATCCCAATAAAATACATTTACGTTTTTGGTTGTAACATGACAAAAATGTGGAAAATCTCAAGGGGTATGAATACTTTTTCAAGGCACAGTATATATGTGACATTACTACAAGAGGAAATGATCAAGACTGCTTACCTTGTGGATAACTCCCAGGCTAGCTGTTGCTGTAAATTTTGCCCAATTTGTGGCTCTTGCTAACCATTCTAAATTATCTCTGTCAAAGAAAACATTAATTAAAATCAAAAGGTGCCATTTACATGTACATAAACCACAACAATAAGCATCTCAATATATACAGTATGTAAAAGATCGGCTTAATACAAAACCTGTAAATCAATATGTGTTATGGTTTCAAAAAACCCCTCCTAGATTGTAAGCTCTAACGAGCAGGGCCCTCCGTTTCCTCTTGTACCAAATTGTATTGTAACTGTAATGTCTACTTTCATTTTGTAAAGCGCTGCGCAAACTGTTGGCGCTATACAAAACCTTTATTATAATAATAAAAAATTTTTTTCTATGTACGGCTTGTAATTCTACATGTACACAGGGCAGACACATTTGTCCATTGTATACACAAGTTGATCTGACTGCAAGTCTACAAGACAAATTCTGCCTGACAGTAAACACTTGTCACAGCCTTGAATGACAAAAAAACATAAAAACAGTGTTTATGGTAGCCACAGATGAAGTTATACTTGCCTAGGCTGCAGGTCACATGAAAGAGCTCAGAAGCAATTTATACATGGCAATAAACAGAAACTTTTTTTTTTTTTTTAAACAATAAAGATCACGATTCAGTAATGCTGACATGTGTCCTAATGACTGAAATTAGTGTACATTTAAATATCTCTGGTCTACAACCATGGAATTCTTTGCAGCATAACTTAACAGCAATTGAAAAAAGGAATTAACAATTGTCAAAAATCTAATTTGAAGATGACCTGGATTTATATATACTAAATGATGTTACATCATAATGCAGGAGCCTAAAGAGTACCTGTCAGGTTTTAGTTAAAGCATATTTCACAATAAACTCCATAACTGCCCTTAAAAAAAAAAAAAAAAAAAAAAAAAAAAAAAAAAAAGATGAAGAAAAAACGACCAGCAAACCCTGAAGCTAGCATTAGTCTCTCTTTCTAGCTGACATTTTGCATTTGCATACAATGCCCAGAGAAGAACGCATGACAATTTTTAAGTTCATCCTGTAGGCAAAACCTGACAAATCCACTTTAAAGACAGACCAGTGGTAAACTTACCTGAGGAACTGATCGCTGGTGGTGCCACAATGCATAAAAGAATTTGCTATTACAGTAGCTGTATGACACACAGAATTCCTCACAGCATCCTAAAGCAAAAAGCAGACTGTTATTCAGTAACACAACACACATAATTTATACCTAAACATTTGCATGCAAATTCAATGTTATTTGACACCAATTGAGCTTTTATTTACTATTTCTGCAACCAGAAAACTAGAAAGTTAAATTTTGAGAGACATTAAGTCTATGAAATTAACAAACAATGGAAAAACAATATAGCTGTATCTTGATTGTGGCTCTTGATTAGAAATTTACATGAACAGCTAATAAAATACTGTAGTATTTACAACTGACGATACAAGCAGCCAAACATATTTGCATACTGCTAATTATTTATATTTTCTTGGACTGGATAGAGGAAGATATTTTTCAAAATGCATAATGGTTTACTTGGAAACCCAAATATAGCAAAATGTTGAAACAGAAAAAAGAAGCTGAAAATTACAACTACTCGGAGGAGGTAAAAGGTTTTTTTTCACTAGAGAGTTTGAATAACTTTGTTCCTTTGATTGCATAAAGACACCGTGTATTCATAAAGTTTTCAGATCCCCCCTCACTTTTTTCGATTTTGCTATGATGCTATAGTTGTTAAAATTATTTTGTTTTCATTAATCTACACTCAGTACCTCATAATGACAATGACAGTGAAAGCAGAATTTTAGAAATGTTTGCAAATGCATGTGTAGCACCCTCCTAGATAGCTAGGGGGAGCTAGAACTGATTCTTCAGTTAGAAGGACTGAGTATCAGCCTTGGTGTAACAGTAAGAGTGGGGTCAAATTGTGGTCAGAGCCAAGAGGCTCTGCAGATCAGCTCTGAGACTTCCCCATGCACTGGAACTTTGGAGAAAGTTCTAGAAGAAGTGGGCGAAGATAAGGAGTGGCTGGTCTGCACTTTTGAGGGATCCTGACCTATCACCAACAGGAGGCTTAGCAAGGGGTCAGGACAACCCTTAAAAGTGGAAGAGCCTGCTCAGCGGCAGGAAGAGAAGAGAGTTCATGTGGAAGATTGAGAAGTGAGGTTGGAGAGCAGGAGCCTAGGAAGGGGCCCAGATGGAGAGGGGCTCACCTACAGGCAGAGGATTTTGGAAGGAGGAAAGCCCGGGACTTCAGTGGCTCCCCAGAGTGAAGGCCACCTATGCAGCAGAGAAGGAGCAGCCCAGCAGAAGGCCTGAGAGCAGCCACTAACTCAACAGTATAAGAGAAGAACTGAGTAGACCTGCACCCCCTGGGCCAGTAAGGGCAAGGAGCACTCTGGTGGGAAAATGGATTAGCTACTACCAGGTGCTCTCTTCTCTAAAAGTGACAGGTACTGGATCCCCAGGGATTCACCGAGAACAGCTGCATAAGGAGTATCTAGGGTCTGGGGTGACACTACAGGAGATGCTGACTAGCTCTCCAAGAAGAAGGATCTATTTTTGAAATATGTAATAACATTTTTTAAAATGTTAAAGAGACTTGTACACAGTTCAGGAAGACTGTATTCTGTTGCCATACCCTTGGGCATCCCATACACCTCTTACTTATTTCCCTAATAAAAAGCAAAAAACAAGCTCAAAGACTGATTACGGTCTCTTGGATGTAAATCTGGATGGGAAGATGCGTGTTGCATAGCTGTGGGGGACCCAAAAAACTCAGCAACTCCTACGGGTGCAGGGCTACACATGACAAAGGAAAAATTGAAATATCACAATGGCATAAGTATTCAGACTCTTTGCAACAACACTCGAAATTAAGCTCATGTGCCTCTCACTTTTCCTGATCATTGCTGAGATGTTTCTGCACCTTGATTAGAGTCCCCTTGTGGCAAATTAAATTTATTGGGATATGATATGGAAAGGCACACACCTCTCTGCAAAAGGCCTCACAGCTAACAATGCATACTGTATCAGAAGAAAAGCCATGAGGTCAAAAGAACTGTCTGCCTGTATAATTTTCAAATTAATGAAGTTTGGCAAAACTAGGACTCTTTCAAGAGCTGGTCAGGCAGCCAAAAAAGCTCCTGAAGGACTCTCAGACTGTGAGGAACAAGATTCTCTGGTCTGATGAAACCAAGTTTGAACAGTTTTGGCCTCAATACTAAATGTTATGTCTGGAGATTACCAGGCATTGCTCACCACCTGCCCAACACCAACCCAACAGTGAAGAAGGGTTGTGGCAGCATCATGCTGTGGGGGTGTTTTTCAACAGCAGGGACTGGGAAACTGCTCAGGGTTGAGGGAAAACTGAATGTAACAAAGTACAGAGATACCCTCAATTAAAACTGTTCCACAGCGCTCAGGACCTCAGAATGAGCCGATTGTTCACCTTCCAACACGACAATGCCCATATGGAAGAAAAATATATTTGAAATGCTACAATTTTGGCCATATTTAATATTAATATATATATATATATATATATATATATATATATATATATACACACAAAGTAGTATATGTCAAAATATTTGGGAAGAGTATTTTTAAAATAAATACCAAATATATTTTTCTTCCATGTGGGTGATCCTAAGCACATAGACAAGACAACACAGGAGTGGCCTAAGGACCACTCTGTGACTGTCCTAGTGTGGTCCAGCCAAAGTCCTGACTTGAACCCTATTGAACATCTTTGGAGACCTGAAAATGACTGTCCCCATCCGACCTGACTGAGCTTGAGAGAACTTGCAAAGAAGAACAGCAGAAAATCCCCCCATCCAGGTGTGCAAATTTTTTCACATCACACCCAAAAAGACTGAAAACTGTAATTGCTGCCAAAAGGTGCTTCAACAAAGTACTGAGCAAAGGTTCTGGATACTTAAGTACATGTGATATTTAAGTTTTTTCTTTCTAATAAATTTACAGACATTTCTACAATTCCATTTTCCCATTGTCATTATGAGGTACTGAGTGTAGATTAATGAGAATACAAATGAATTTAAACAACTGTAGTATCAGGCTGCAACATGACAACTGAAAAAAAGTGAAGAGGGTCTGAATAATTTATGAATGCACTGTATAATTATTGCACATACTTGTATTTTTAACCCTACAAAAATTATGCAGATTCCCAAACCAAGTCAACCAGGCAGCCTCGTGCAATGCATTTTTACATAAAATGAAGTCAGTCATGTCACAATCTAACAAACCTTCGTGTTCTTCAGGATCATCAAGTCTGTGTTGTTATTCCGTATCAAAAATTGCAAGTGTAGTTCTATAGCCATTTCTCCACTTAAGATCTTTATCATTTTTGAAATCTGGTCTTTAGGCTCAGGACTCTAAAGACATAGGAAAAGATGCAGCATAAGATATTTGTTGATATTTCAAGCAAATAAAAAAAAATTAAATGCTAACACTATCCCAAAAATTCTAACTGTTCCTCAAGTCATAAAATCTAGTTATCTCTGCTGAATGAGAGGGTCAGAGGACAGGTTAGTTGATCATTCTATTTGACCACATAACCAGCCTGAAGATAAATGGAGACTTGAGCAATGTTTTCTCAAAGAAAAGAAAAAAAACTGTTGATTTTAGCTATTCTTTTCATCCTGCAAGACTGTTGGCAAGTGCACAATAAAATCATCTTGGAAGTGCTCCCATGGATTTTTAAATGGCTATTATTTTAACTGTGGCCTAAGCATAATAACATTGGATGCATTTTTAAAATAGATTTGTGCTCTACACTATGCACACTAAGATCCTCATGATTCAAAGGTAGTTTTATGAAAGACAAAACTGCTTTAGCATCAACTCAGTGTATGCATTAACTAAAAAAAAGCAGCAGCGTGTCCCTAAGACCTCATTTACACATGTGCCACTTCTTAACACACCTATGAAAAGCAATCCGCAGTGGATAACTTGTCAGAGCTGGTTGACAATTGGCTCAGAGACAATACATTGCCTTCTGATTGGCTATTTCAATTTGTGAAAGCCCGCCGCAAACATTACACTCAGTTGCTGCACTGTCCTTTTATTTCAATGGGTCTTATTTGGCAGCACACGTGCTGTATCAAATTTTCATCTTTATGGCAAAATGGTGTCAGGTTTTGCATAGCAAGTATAAAACATAACATTCTTACATTATAACAGGTAACTAAATGGGTTGCAGTGGTTGCTTTGGATAAAGGGCCGGTTCACACCACATGCAGTGTAGTGTATTTTTTCTGCATCAAAAAAGTACAACTTGCTACTTTTTTCCTGCTCAGAACTATACTGGAAAGCATACAAAAAGCACCGGACACCACTACAATGACATGAAAAATGTATTTTAATTCCTCCCATGATCCTCTTGTGGTCACATGACCATCTAGACAAAATGGAGCATAGAAAGCTGTATCTGGACACCAATAGGCTCAATCAACAGTGGATGTACCAAATAACGCCATCCCTTGCAGACTTGCAGTCTCAGCAGTGCAATGGCAATTCATAACCATGAATAAGCCTGCCAGTGCAGACATCTTCTCAGCAGCACACAGCATGCAAAGGACACTTCCAAATCATAAACAGGAAGTGATCTGACAGGAAAAGTGACCCAGAAGCATTGTCTTGAAGAAAATAAAGATTTTGCAATTGAAATGACCCAAAAAAGAACATCTGGAATGCATCCAGAAACGCATCAAAAACACGTTAAAAGCGCATGCAGAAAAGCAAACGGAACAAATCTGAAAGATGTTTTTGTGTTGTGAATTGGCCCTTAAAGCAGTTGTAAAGTCTAACTTTTTAAAAAAAAAATAAAAATGGTATACTTACCTGCTTTGTGAAATGTACTGCACAGAGAAACCCAGAATCTCCTCTTCTGGGGTCCCCTGACTGTGCTCTCCACTCCTCCTCCACCGCTTCCAATGGGGGCACACCAGAGAGTTCGCTCCCCAGTCGGACTGCGTCAATCCATTGACACATTGGGAGATTTTTTTATCTTAATACAGTAATACCTCAGTTTATGAATTTAATTCGTTCTGCAGGACTTTTTGCATAGCGAAAAATTTGGAAACCGAAAACGCCGTTTCCCATAGGAATGCAATGAAAACCAATTAAAAAGTAAACGCTACTAAAATACCGCATGAGCTATTTTAACAAGTCATGTGGTATTTTAGTAGTGACAACCATGTGTTAACCTCCCTAGCGGTCTGATTATGTCCATATTTCTGTGCTCAAAGCGGTACTTTTTTTGCATGGAAATATGTATTTTTTTTATTGTAGGCTGTAATTTTTAGGAATAACTCACTGAAATCTGTCCGAACAAGAGTCTAGTAAACATCCCGGGTATGGTAAAATTTGAAACACGAAATCATAAATTATAATTTAATAATCATAAAAAATAATATAATAATAAATTTAATTCAATAATATAATCAAACCAAAAACACTGAAATTTGAAATATAGCACCAAATTCGCACATCACTGAGCAAAGTCGCAAAATCATTTTCAGTGTCTGATGACGAATTTCCCCACGAATCATTATCACTCAATTCTACAAGTAGTTCTAATTTACTATCACTGTTCTCTAGCTGGTCTAAAACCGCTCTTGGCCTAAAGGGACGCTCTTTGGACGCCATGGACGTTTCTCAGAAAGAACAGTCAAAATGCAGGCAGGGTACAGGACAAAGCACTAGGGACAAAATGTATGTGAAATGCTTTGATACAGTAATGTTTTACTATGTGACTTTAGTGAATGTCACTTTTTGTCATTTTCAAATTTCCCACCAGTTCCATCCCCGTACGTCCCGACGCTCACAGGGAACGGAACCCAGATGACAGATGCCGGCATCCGCCGGAGGACATTACAGGGGACACTGCAGGAGGGACATTACAGGAGCGCAGGACAAGGTAAGTGATCGAGGGATCCCGGAGCAGCGCCGCATGGTAAACCCGAGTGTATCTCGGGGTTACCGCTTGTGGTACTGAAACTTTACCCCGAGCTACACTCGGGAATACCTCCAGGGAGGCTAATGTTTCAGCTGTCAGCGGGGTTCCCCACCGACAGCTGAATGTAAAAGAATTGCCAGCAATTTAAAAAAATGAATTTAAAAAACGGCATGGGGTCTCCCCCCCCATCCATACCACGCCCTTCAGGTCTGGTATGGATTTTGAGGGGAACTCCCATGTCAAAATGTAAAAAAAAAATAAAAAAATGGCGTGGGGGTCCGTCCATCCCCAAATTCCATACCAGACCCTTATCCGAGCATGCAGCCTGGCAGGTCAGGAAAGGGGGGGGGGCTGAAACGAAAAAGCCCCCCCCCCAATCCTGAACCATACCAGGCCACATGCCCTCAACATGAGGGGGGTGCTTTGGAGCAGGGGGCTCCCCCCCCCCCAAAGCACCTTGTCCCTGTGCTGATGGAGACAAGGGCCTCTTCCCCACAACCCTGGCCAGTGGATGTGGGGGTCTGTGGGCAGGGAGCTTATCGGAATCTAGAAGCCCCTTTAACAAGGGGGCCCCCAGATCCCGGTCCCCCCTTCCCATGTGAATGAGTATGGGGTACATGGTACCGATACCCATTCACAAAAACACAAAAAGTGTAGTGTGAAAAAAAGGCAGGGCACGGTCTTTGACAAATCCTTTATTAAAAGAACAACAATGAAAAGAATGTCCCCCAAGTGACCCCCCCCATTTGACATCACTGATGTCACATGGAGTGGAGTCACATGCGTGATGTCCCCGTCCCTTATATATTTAAGAACTGTCAAGCCAGCTCAGAGGCAGAAGGCTGGAAGCCGTTGTCGGGAACGGAACCTTTTTTTTTTTCGGCGGGCATCGTGATCGACGTTGGATCTACTGCGGGGGACATTCTTTTCGTTTTTTTTTTTTTTTTATATAAAGAACTTGTCAAAGACCGTGTCCTGGTTTTTTTTTCACACTACACTTTTTTTGTGAATGGGCAGCGATACCATGTACCCCATACTCAATCACTTGGGGGGGGAGGCATCTGGGGGCCCCCCATGTTAAAGGGGGCTTCCAAATTCCGATAAGCCCCCTGCCCACAGACCCCCACAACCACCAGCCAGGGTTGTGGTAACAAGGTGCTTTGGGGGAGGGGGACGGGATCTGGGGGCCCCCCATGTTAAAAGGGGCCTTCCAGATTCCGATAAGCCCCCTGCCCACAGACCTCCACAACCACCGGCCAGGGTTGTGGGGGAAGAGGCCCTTGTCCCCATCAGCATGGGGACAAGGTGCTTTGGGCCAAAGCACCCTCTCATGAGAGAGAGAAAAAAATTTGTAAACCGAGGCATTATTTTCAATGGATTTTCATTCGTAAACCAAAAATTACATTAACCGAGGCATTCGTAAACCGTGGTAGCACTGCACAGGGACTGCATTAAGGTAAAAAATGTCTAGCCTATACAACCCTTTTATTCAGGAGCCAAGGTATCAAAAAAGTCAGAACAACTCAAATGTTTTATAAGTACAGTCAATGAAGAAAGTTAGAATTTTGATTGCCTGTTTTTACGAAGCCAGCATTGCATGGCAAGGGTCAGCAGAGCACATGAATCAGCCTTCTTGGTAGAAAAGCTAGTTTCACCTACATGTGCAGAAACACACAGGAGTGGGCTTTTATAGACCTTACCACTTAAGAGATGTACAAAAGGTTGCCAGACATGTACTGCAAATGTGTAAAAATATGGATGTGAAAAAAAGTGTAAAAACTCAGCAACTATATTCAGTAAGCTACACTGCAACACAAAATTCCTGATTGAAATACATAAAATATTAGAAACCGTTTTCAATGCAATTAGTGATGTGCATAAAAAAATTGACACTAACCGCATCTGTTGATTTGCTGCCTGTTGTGCTGACAGCTTTGTCTTCTGTTTCCATTGGTTCACTGTAAACATTACAAACGTTTATCCAACACAGAACAGGAAATTAAACCGGAATAAAATAACTGAAAAGAAAGTCATCCATGAATGAATAGCAAACAAAGAAAAGTCTATTGTGTATTCAGTCAATCATGGATAACTGCAATAGTACAAAAACTGCAAAAAAAAAAAAAAACCCTACAAAATTACACCTGCTTTACTTTATATAAATGGAAAAAGCCTAATATTGTAGTTATAAGCTGTTGCCCAAGCAAATCGCTAACATTCTAATCTTAAAATGTGATCTTGTTATAGAGATTAGAGAAAGTTAAAGCCCTGCAGCAGTAACGTACACGGAGCCCATTTACGGCATCGCTCTGTCCCGTGATTAAGTGACTACCTGTGCATATGCATGGGAGTGACATCAAATTGGCCCAGCCATTTAACTGGCCGAACAGAGTGAACCTGGAAAGAAGACTGGGAGAAGATTGAAGCGCTTGGGACAGAACGATGACAGAGTAGTGTTGGAGGACTTCCTTTGACAGGTAAGTCTGCCATAAAGTACTAATATGCTGTGCAAATACCTCCTGGGACCATTAAAAATGTGCACACCATATTTCTTCTGGGTTCCCTCTGGCTGCATAAATAGCTAGGCCACATTTATGATACCATGCACACGCACAGGTGTCACTTTATCACGGCACAGAGTGGTGCCATAAATGGGCCCAGTGTAGATTAGGGATGATAGGGCTTTAAACTTCCCTGATCTGACAAGATCATTTTCCAATTTCTATTTATCAGACCGCCCATATTTATTAAAACTATTATGAAGTGCTAAATGTTATTGTAAAACATGATATCTGAATTATTTGAAAGAACACCTGCTACTCATGAGATTCCGCAAAACAAAAGAGAGGGCACACTGACCTAGTGCATTACTGTAACTCAATCTCATTAAAAAAAAATAAAAAGTGGATACTCACAAACTCATGCCATGCACGAGCATATCTACAGATACAAACGAGACCACCACCAAATCCACAGTACTCGGTTGATGGAATGGGAAAACCTCATAGCTTCCAGAAACAGCTAATGTGTTTTGAGAGTCATGCCCTCTTCCTCAGAGCCAAACTTGGTTTGTGCATGACATGCGTTTGTGAGTATCCACTTGTTATTCATTTGTAGTAAAACTGAGTGAAGGTAATGCACTAGATCAGTAAGCCCTCTCTTTTGTTGTTTTGTAGTATGTGCAAGGATGCCCACAGTCCTGAGAGGGCAGTAGACATTTGTGCGTTACTCCTGAAAGACCAGTCAAGCTGAAAATCTGTCCCAGTTGTAGGCACCACACCTGAGTGCAGGAGGTTTCACTCTTGAGATTCCTACCTCTCTTTGGAAACACTAGGAACTGTGCCAGTGTTGGTAGAACCTGGAACTGAAGGAATAGGGGCTCCAACCGTACGGAGATTCTGTATGACTGAAGACAGGAACTGTTGACTGGCGCTCTCATACAAGTCAAAGCATATCTGGTAAGCCATGAGCAGGTTATCCTCCTTCACCAGCTTCTCCAGTATATCACTAACAGCTTGGGGGTCATCCAGGAAAATGAGGCACTGTGAAAAGAAAAAAGATCAAATATAAGATAAGGAAAGAAAACAAAAAGTGCAATTTCCCAAGTATCTTTGCATCTCTAATCAGATAGATGAGGTGCTCCATTACTGAGGGCTATTAAAAATAAAAATGTACTAAATTTTTACTGAATTACTAATCAATTACTATTTATAAAAATAAAAAAAAAGAGGTTATATTTGCCTGCTCTGTGCAACGATATTGCAAAAAGCTGTGGCTTACCTCCCTTTTGGAGGTCCCCTGACTGTGCTCTCTGCTCGTTCCTCCGAGTGCCCCCTCAGCAAACTGTGTGCGGAGGAAGCTCCCATGCAAGGGGCATACTCCTGAGGCGGGCTGTGTACGTCAATAGACACACAAAGCTTGGCCATGCCCCCTCCTCGCAGGATTTGAATGACAGCAGCAGGAGCCTGGGTTCCCGCTGCTCTCAGAGTCTCCTGTGAGACTATGGAGAGGGAGCAGCTGTGCTGAAAATGGAACAGTGCCGGATCAGTGGAAGGGTCAGGTAAGTGTTTTGGGAAGGGGAAGGACACCAATACAGCCTAGTATGAGGCTTAGTACTTCATTTGAAAAGATGAAGAATAGAGTGCAAGGGCTTTAAAGCAAGCAAACAGCATCCAGAGCCAAACTGATACAGCAGATGAACTAGCAAAAGGTGCCACAATATACAAGCAGTACAGTATTTGGAGCTTTTATAATCTCCTGAAACAGTGCTAGAAACATGACCCATTGTCTAGGGTTTACAAACATCTGTGTAAGAAAATGCCTTGTAGACCACAATAGTGCAATTACTGTATTTAATGAAAGACATGTATTCATGGAAGCTTTTGTTTACACCGAACAGCTATCCTGTCAGTTTGAACTTCTTGTTCAACCACGCTAACAAGTGCATTGTGAAGCTGTACACATGAACTGGATGGCACAGCCATTAGATTTTACAAGCTTTGGTGCACAAGCAACAATCAAAACTAAAAGATGAAGTTGAGGAAAAAATGAAAACTCACCAATGAAAGGCCCATGCAATAGTGAGAGATGGCTCAAATGGCAAATGTCTGTATTTGTCTTTAACACATACAGAACATGGCTCTAAAACGCAATCTGTTATGCTTCATCAGTTGGAGGATCAGATTGTGTTTTTCTATCTCTAAGCTTTTTTTCATCTAGCCAACTTCACCCATTCTTTGCAATTTCTATAAATCCAATAAGCTTAGCCACTTCCACAATGGTGGGCAGAGTGCACACTGTATACTTTGCCTTTCCGGTCCCTTAACCACTTGCCTAACGGGCACTTTCACCCCCTTCGTGCCCAGGCCAATTTTCAGCTTTCAGTGCTGTCGCAATTTGAATTACAATTGTGCGGTCATGCAACACTGTACCAATATGAACTTTTTTTTTTTTTTCCACACAAAAAGAGCTCTCTTTTGGTCTTATTTAATCACCATTGGGGTTTTTATTTTTTGCACTGTAAATGAAAAAGAGCAAGAAATTAGGAAAAAAAAAAAAGTTTTCTTTACTTTAAAATTTTGCAAACAGGTAATTTTTCTCCTTCACTGATGTGCATTGATGAGGCTGCACTGATAGGCAGCACTGGTGGGCATTGATAGGCGGTACTGATAGGTAGCACTGATGGGCACTGATGAGGCAGCACTGATGGGCACTGATGAGGCAGCACTGATGAGTCGGCACTTGTGAGCATAGATTTGGAGGCACAGATAATGCACTGATATGCAGCAATGATGGGCACTGACAGGCGGCACTGACTAATAGCGACTGGAGGCACTGACGGGCGGCACTGATCAGTGCAGATCTCCAGTCACATTTGCCGGTTGACAATCGGCAACTGTATTTACTTTGTGATCTGCTGTGGTATTGGACACAGCTGATCAAGTGGTAAAAGGCCACTGTGATTGGCCTTTTACCTTATCATGTGATCAGATCTGTCCATAGGACACAGCGATCTCCGACAACGCCAGGTGCGCACTGCTGGGGGTGCGTTCTGGGAGGACATATATGGACGCCCTCCCAAAACTGGACAACCGTGCTGTAGCAGTCTTTCGGCTTTAGCGCAGTTGGGAAGCGGTTAAAGTGGTTCTAAAGCTTGAAGGTTTTTTTATATCTTAATGTGTTCTATGCATTAAAGTAAAAAATATCTTCTGTTGCAAAAGATCCCCCTGTCCCAACCCCCCTCTATTTACTTACCTAAACCCGATCTCGATCCAGCGATGTGCATGAGAACAGCAGCTCTCCTGGCTCTCTCCCTCCTCAGTGGGCAGATTGATAGCAGAGAGAGCCATTGGCTATGACAAGGGAGCGGGGTACGGGGCTGAGCTCCTCTGTCTATGTCAATAGACACAGACAGCAGGGCTCAGGAGCGAGTCCACATGGCTGCCACCATAGGAAGCAGCTTCCTATGGTGGCACACGGAGAAGAGGAGGGGCCCAGAGTGCCAATGTGGGACCCCAAAAGCGGATCAGGGCTGCTCTGTGTAAAAAAAAGAGCAGGTAGGTATAACAAGTTTGTTTTTTTAATTTTTAAAAAACTGGAAGAGTTAATATTTTAAAACCTCTGCCCAATCCCTGACACTGGGCAGTTGGCAAAACTCCACTCATTAAAGAACATCTATACATGCTCAAACAAGTTAGATACAAGGGGTCCTGAAACAAATAGTCCAGGAAACTGCAAATCACAAAGATGAATGGTTTGTCTGCTTGACATACACTTCCATAGCTCTGCAATTTGGAACTCTGGAACTGCTGTGCTTCTGGACTCCAGGGAGAGAAATAAAACAAATGCCAGCAGCTACAGGTCATTTTCCTCTTCACGAGATTCAGCCAATTTTTTTTACTGCTGCCCTCCTATCTCCTCCTTATTAGTGGCCCCACTGGCAGCCCATACAAACTGCTGATTTACAACAGTGGCTCAGCATATGTGTACAACCAGACAAGGAGGCAGCTCCTCTCTGAATTCTACATTGCTATTGTGTTAGCATCAACAATTGTTAGTAGTGTATTATTGTTCTGCTTTCTACCCACTAATGAGGAGGTTATTTGATCAGTGTCTTAAATCTGCCAATGTGGACCCAGCCTGCAGAAATAACCCAGATACTTAGTAAACAACTGGAAGTTAGGGGAAAATCTCACTACACATCCATCTGTGAAACTGATCCCATTTGTGTGTTGTGGAGAGCTGTAATACAGGTGCATTCAAAATGACTGGCACAGCAATGCACCTCATGTCCAATCATCCAACTGAGCATTGTAACAAACACACATTACCAAAAACCCATATTTTTAAAACAGAATTTATAGTACTTTCTGTTCTACTGCCTTTTCAGACAAGTGAGTTGCAGTAACGCATGTAAAACTGAGCATTTACCAAACATTGCTGCAAGAACTAAAAACAGATCTAAATGCACCACAATGCACAAACACAGCTGCATCGGTTGGTGCACCACAAAGCACAGATGTGAACCATCTGAAAGGTGAAGTGTGCTGCCTCGTCAAAATGGCACAGGACAGTTTTTAAGCAGATATGGGATTGTGCATTCCTTTGGACAATGGCCATACGCGAGACCCTCTATTTAGTTAATCACCACTTGATGTGGACTAATAAAAAAATATATATTTTTTTTTAAACGTTTTGTATTGCCATAACAAAAAACAGTTACAGATTAACAGATCAAAATATGCACGCAAGTCAAAACCATCATCAATCAGTATGCTTTACAATTCCAATCTTTATGACGTATAATGTGGACTTTTTTTAATTATTCTTTTAACACAACACATACCCACCACTGTATAAAAACACCACTATTTTCTGTGATTTCAAGAAATCTACATTTTGATTTTAGGGGTGTTTTAGAAAACCATAGGTGCTTGAAGATTGAAAGGTATAGGTCTTTTTGAACAAATTACAAAAAATATGGTGTATCAATGATGTTATAGCAAGAGCAAGTGTTAAGACAAATTCTTTAAATAGTTGACAACACTCCCCACCCTGACTGAAGGATACACCAGATGCTTTGACTTGGAATCCAAAGATAGGAAGCATGCACTTTGCAGAAATTTCTCTCACATGCTGGCAGGTTAAGGGTAATATTAGATATGTAATAAGATTACCTGGCATACGTTGATAAAGTCAGGTTTCTCCAGGTTCATGTAGATCTGCACCAAGACCCTAAGGACTTTATTTCTAAACTGTTTGTTCTGCATTAATGACATGCAGACCTTTAAGCTGTATGCAAGCATTCCTGGGACATCATTCTGCGAAACAATATATAAACACTATGAACACTCATCAATATTTTAAAGACAATGCAGTCTAACTTACTTATCATAACATGTTTAAAAATCAGTATTAAATACAAAAATAAGAATTGTATATACTGCAGCTTACAAATCCTAAAAGCCGAAACTTTTAACCCGGTGCTGTACTTACCATGAATGAGGAGTCCCCTGTGCTGGCGGCTGCAGTGCTTGGTAAAATCTGAAGTTCTCTGCCCTCAGATACCCCTGCAGCAGTGATCTTCTGGTTCTGTAGCAGTTAATATGGGCAGCTGCAACTGTAATAAGCACTTAAGTGCCTACTGCGCCCACCCTTTCCGCCTCTGTGCTTCATTCACAGGGGCCATACTATCAGTTCCCACAATGAACGGCGCAGTATGAATGGAGGACAGGCAGATACGGTCTGCCGCCTCCATTTGCAGAGAGCTTTCCATTGTGGGAACTGATAGCATGGCTTCTATGAATGGGGGTGGAAAGGGTAGTCCTAGTCAATGCTTGATGACTGCCTGTCACAAGTGCAGCCCCTCATATACATTCAAGCAGCACAGGAAAATCACCAGTGTGAGATATCTGAGGGTAGAAGAGACTTATGTTAAAAAAAAAAAAAGTTTTTTATTAAAACGTCAACTTCAACACTTTTGCTGACAGATGTTTTTGCACACTTTAAAAAAAAAAAAAAAAACCATTTTAGGCCTGTAGCAGCCAATAATGCTTATTAACCTACCCCCCCCCTCCTCCCCACTGTTGACATATGGCCATATGTAAGTGGAAAGGAGAGGGTTGAAAATGGTGGTTTTCTTTATTTTTTGGATTTTTTGCATCCCCCCACTTCATTTTCACCTGATGATCCAGCAGGTAACATACTTCATGTCCTATGGTGTCTCCACTCCACTGGAGGAGCAACAGAGGCACATTTGGACAAAGCACAGGCAATCTGGAGAAAGGGTAATGTTAGATTTATACAATCCCAATACAAATGTTGAGAGTAACTATTATTAAACATTTGTGAAAATGTAGGCTGGGCCTCACCGATTCTAAAATGGTTTTCTGAAAGACATCCAGTCGACGAGTTTCTAATGCAATACCAATGGCCTGTTTGTATTTGTGATCATCAAGGCAGCGCTGGAACATTTTGTTAACAATGCCCTCTAAGCGTTCATCTATAGGTTTCTTCTCTCCCTCTGGGAGATCAGCGTTCTCTACACATTGCTTGGTGTAATGGTCAATGCATTTTGCTGCAAAAAGTAAAAGGTAAACATTTAACCTTATGCAGGACATTTTAGTATCTCTGATTTATTGTTACAGAAAATGAAAAATAGGTTTTTAGGTTTGTTTAATAATGCATTGGACACAGTACAAATAAAAGATTTTTAGTCCTGGTGTATTCTACTTTATTACATTACAGGAAAAACCTAAATGCCATAAGTACAATGGCAGATTAACCAGCTTCTACCTGTACTGACTCTAGAGTATGTGTGAAACAATATGGAATTGGCAAGGACATTTGACTTTAAAATCAGCCAAAGAACAACTCCAGCCAAAAATTCAAAACTAAGTTCTGGATTGTGGAGAGGAGTTAGAAACCTGCTGCCTGTCGACACATCAGTGACATTTCCTATTACATGTCCCTTTGGTCAGAAAGACAAAAGGTGTTGTCAGGATACAGAAAACAGACAGGAATAAAAACTTAAGAGGCTGTAATACCTGTTTTTGTTAACGGTCTTTCAAAAGCACAAATACAAGTAGTAAGAATTAATCTCCCATATTAATACAACACACAACAAATTCCTGACAAGGATTCTAAAAAGGTACTCCACTCATCCCCTCCATAAAAACACCTGTAATAACAGAAATATTCTTAGTCTGCCACTGCTTACCTACTTTGAAAAATACACATGTAAATAACACTGACCTGAAACAAGCATGCAACAAGTGAAATCAGAATTCCTGATATGCAAACTTGCCCTGGGTCAATGCATAAGAAAGTGCATGCATCATCATGAAAGCCAGGGAACTAGTATATTAAGGGGAGGTGACATCATAAGCTTTAAGCCTCTTGCATAATGCTGCCTAAAAACTGAACAGTGACGGCCAGTGTTACACGAACGTACGAGTGGAAATGTGTGCAAATATTTGCGTACGTGTGGAAAATGTTAATTTTAAGAGGTCAAAATTCTATTCTGAGAGCTAGAATTTATTTTGCTTGTGTACATACAATCAATGCAAGAAAGTTTTTCCAGGAATACTGAAAGAGCAGGGCCCTTGAAACCCCTGGTGTTTTGTTCTGTTACTGTATTGTCTCATGTACTGTCCCCCACTATATTGTACAGCGCTGAGCAAACCTTTTAGCGCTATATAAATACTGTATAATAATAATGTTCAAACGTGTGTGTTCAAGAATCCTTTAAGTGTCACTAAACCCACATCAAAAAAACGGGTCAATGAATGCTACATTACATGCTGTTCATACTCAGTCACTATTCTGCAAAGAACCTGGTTAATCCTACTGCTCTCTATCTCCACCTTCTGTCCATGTCCCCAATTCAGGTAAGGATTTTGCAGCTGTAGAGGCAACTCTGCACACGCTCAGGTTTCAGTGGGTTTCTATGCTGAGCATTTCCTCCTTATCACATGTGAGCAGCCCGTGTAACTAGAGTCACACATGTGGGCGTATACACAGTGATGAATGACAGCGCACCCTCTCCCTCCTCCTCCACGCTCACTAGCCAGCTAAACACAATGGGAGTGGGATATTACATATAGATTAATGGTTGTTTCACCTCCCTCTTCTTCTAGGACACAGGCTGGAGGGGCATGACACAGCCTGTGACTTGCAGAATTCCACCCACACCATGCAATTTCCACAAAATAATTAAGATTTGATTTTGAATATATATTTGTATGCCAATTTAAAACTGTTTATTGATTTTATTTTTACTGTGTATTCCAAAGGCTGCTTTTTTCTATTTTGAACATGTGACCAGCAGCAGAGGAATACAGGCTCCTCCTGCTTTTGTTTCCCTGCAGACAGGCTGGGAAAGATCTGGGTCATGCGACAGCTACATATCGATTAGGAAAAAGGTACTTAGATTTTTTTTTTTTTTAATAACTACAGTGCCATCATCCACACACAGAAATAAAAGGGACAATGTAAATTAAATAGTACACATTTAGTATTACTTTAATGCTTGCTTAAAGTAGAATTCCAAAAAAACTAAGCCTTTGCTTAGTGTGCGTAATAAATAAAATGTTTATATTATGCATTATCTTAATTGCCAGTTGTCTAGATTAGAAACAACAGACTAAAGACGACTGTCAGTCTCCCTCAGGCTGGGGCTCCATGCAAGATCTCACCTCGTGGGGTATCACTGATAAGAAAGGTGAGGAATCAGCCCAGAACTACAAGGGAGCTTCTGGTCAATGACATGAAGAGAGCTGGGGCCACAGTTTCAGAGGTCACTGTCGGTAGAACACTACGCCGTCACGGTTTCAAATCATGCATTGCACGGAAGGTTCCCCTGCTCAAGTCATCACATGTCCAGGCCCGTCTGAAGTTTGCCAATGACCATCTGGATGATCCAGAGGAGGCATGGGAGAAAGTCATGTGGTCAGATGAGACGAAAGTAAAACTTTTTGGTCTAAAACTTCACTCGTCGTGTTTGGAGGGAAAAAAAACGGATGAGTTGCATACCAAGAACACCAACCCTACTGTGAAGCATGGGGGTGGTAACATCATGCTTTGGGGGTGCTTTTCTGCGAAGGGGAAAGGACGACTGCACTGTATTAAGGAGAGGATGAATGGGGCCATTTACTGTGAGATTTTGAGCAACAACCTCCTTCCCTCAGTCAGAGCATTGAAGATGGGTCGTGGCTGGGTCTTCCAACATGACAACGACCCGAAGCACACAGCCAGGATAACCAAGGAGTGGCTCCGTAAGAAGCATATCAAGGTTCCGGAGTGGCCTAGCCAGTCTCCAAACCTAAATCCAATAGAACATCTTTGGAGGGAGCTGAAACTCTGTGTTGCTCAGCGACAGCCCCAAAACCTGACAGATCTAGAGGAGATCTGTGTGGAAGAGTGGGCCAAAATCCCTGTTGCGGTGTGTGCAAACCTGGTCAAGAACTACAGGAAACGCTTGACCTCTGTAATTGCAAACAAAGGCTTCTGTACTAGATATTAACACTGATTTTCTCAGGTGTTCAAATACTTATGTTCAGCAGTGCAAGACAAAGAAATTCTTTAAAAATCATACAATGTGATTTCCTGAATTGTTTTTTAAATTCTGTCTCTCAGAGTGGGAATGCACCTACAATATGAATTTCAGACCCCTCCATGATTTCTAAGTGGGAGAACTTGCAAAATCACAGGGTGTTCAAGTGTGTGTGCGTGTGGTTTTTTTTCTTAAACAAAGCAAACTAAAAAAAAAAGTTGTAAAAAAGTGTTTCTATTGTGTTTTCTTTAAAGTGACCACATACCCTCTGTTCTCAGCTGTATAAGAGCTGGGGGGAGGGGGGGGGGAACAGCCCACTGAACTTCTCAGTAAAAGGCTGTGCAAGAGAAGAATGTCAGAACAAGTCAGATAACTGCAGCACAGAACTGACCAAGGAGTGTTCACCTGCCTAATGTGGTCAGTATTTTTATAGGAAAGCATAGGGATTCTCAGGAACACCAGGGATTTCACACAAAGGAAATAATACAAAGAACAGAAAATTTCTTCATACAAGTACATGGTACAGCAGACACATATCAGTAATATGAAATGTTGGATTTACATTCTCTTCAAAAGTTTTTTTTCTATCTTATTTGCATTGAAACTGCTCCTGTCACGTGACTGCAAAGCTTTTAAACAGAACACTGTATTGTTAGTGGGGTCATGATAGAAGAAAGATCTCTGAAAGCAAGCCTTTCCGTCCACCTTAATATAGGTTTCTTTTAAAGGGGCAGAAACTGATGTGGTATAGCAAAAGAAAAAAAAAAGAAAAAGAAAAAGAAAAAAAAAAAAAAAAAGCGCCTGTGGTCAGTAGAATGGGGAATATGGCCCCATTGTTGGTATTGGTTGAAGGAATAATGGCCATTCAATCGTGTCAATGGAAGAAATACTATCCCATCATTGGTATCAGTGGGAGGAATAGTGTTCCATCGTTTATATCAATGTAAGGAAAAGTTCCCCATCGCTGGTATCAGTCGGAGGAATTATACTCCACTGTTGGCGTCAGTGGAAGAAATGACGTCTAATCATTGGTGTCTGTGAGAGGAATAGTGCTTCGCATCAGTGTTATGAATAGTGCCCTGAGGGCAAGATATAGGCAAGCAACGGGCCCAAAGTGTCCTGCAAACCACAGTTTGGAGACCACTGTTTTCAACAGAATAAAACACAACTATTCAAGCAAGGCTGAACCACACAAACACTAAAATAGTTGTATTATTGAAGAGCAGGTGCTTGAGGTGATATTTCAACTAAGAGGATAAAACAAAGTCTAAACATGAAGGAGGAAAGCCCATCAAAAATGACAGACTACATACCTTTCATATGTTTGGGTACTTAATAACTACCGTATTTTATAATGGGACAAATATGACATTTTAACTTACCTATAATAGTCTCCACATACTCAGAATTGTCATTCACATTGAACAGATCTCCAGCACCCAGAGCATAGTTAAGGGATTCTTCAAAAGCCCCAAGGTGATAGAATACTTTGGATGCAACCAGGGCAGCAAACTGCCTGCTTCTGAAACTCTCATCTTCATACAGCACCTCACTGTTAAAGAAACACAATTTAGTAAGTAGCTGCACATATTTCTGAAAAGCATAAAAAAGCATCATTGGTATATGTGTGAGATATTGTAATGCCTATGGAATGTGTTGACCTTGAACCCTTTGTTTCTTGGGTAATTTTTACAATAAAAGCACCATTGCCCAGATGCCAGGAGCATGAGAAATGACATTGATATAATTTCTCTAGGCTAATGCAGGCCATAGATGGTTCATTTATCGGCCGATTTTTTATCCGAAAAACTAAACATCGTCCGTTCTGTAAACCAAAGTTGCCACCAATGATTGCGAAAATTGTCTGTTTTTCACAAATTTTCCAGCATGACCGATAAACGAAATGAGGAGGAACCACGAAAATCGGCCAATGCCATTGCCCACTAACAGTGCGGAAATCAGCCAATTATTCTTTCAGACGAAAAATCGCCCGATAAGCGAACCGTCTATGGCCTGCATAAAGGTCACAAGACATTAGACTGCTTAAAGTAGATAAGAAGTATTTGTGGGATTGAACATGTTTTTGACATCTAGAAATGTCACAGACTGCTTGAATTAGATAAGAACTTGTTTGTGCATTTAAAGATGTCTGCTTGTTTGAGAAGTTAGAAATCTAACTACAGTTTAGGGTAGATAAGAAGCTGATTTGAAGCAAAAGTGTGATATTCCGAGATAACGTTGTTTGTTCGGTGTAGTGGCTGGGTATGACTTTGATATCCTCACGGAACCTTTCTGCTAGCGACTCCTAGAGTGGGTGTGGCGCCCACACACCAACTTCGGGAAAGCTGCCAGACACAGGGCTTAAAACTGAGAGTTTGAACGCGGTCAGGGTAGGGGCCTTCCTATGTGAAGGGGAATGCTCGGACGCTGGGACTCTTGCCAAGGCTACATGGGCTCATCAATTGGTCGTGCTTAAAAGCTTCTCCGCGACCCCTTGTGGATTATGGTTCTGATGGGGTCTGTTCCTTCCTGTAATTGGTAATGTATTCATTCTATGCTGTAACGCTGTCAAAAGATGTGTCTATTTCAAGCTATAATGCTCACATTATTATTGGTGTGTGTTATTATACAGATTGTGATGACTATAAGATATATCCTCCTGTGCCGTGTGATAATAAAAGTGGAGGTTTTGACAGTGCAAGAATACTGCAGATGGATTCTGTTATTTCTTGGGAGTGCCGAGTGAATGCTATGATGTGCCAGGGCAAGTGTTCATTTGGTAGAGGGTCTCTCACTGCTTAGAATAATGGTGGAAATGCTGGTTAAAAGTACCTGTGTGTGGCTACCTGTGTATTGTGTGTATATGACTTGCTTTTGGTTATTGTGTCCAGCACTGCATTACAGATAGATACATATATAAACTCTGTGTGTGAGTAGTGTATCCATCATATCAATATATAGAGATCTTTGGCGAGGGACAGGGTGCAGAAAAGATTTTGCTGCCACGGTCATGAACAGAATAAAGTGGAGTCGAATCAAATCTGACCCTAGTGTACCGAAAGGATAAACCTATTTTTAGGCATTGTTCCACCAAAACCTAACATATACACGAGAAGCAGCTTATAAATCTGTCTAGCAGTGGTCATGAATGTATTCCATCCCGTAAAATCTGTCAGCGTTAGGAAGACAGAGGTCAATGATTTCATAATCAAAGTCTTACATTTTATCCACAGATTCAGATATCTCTGCCCAGAAATCATTAACAACGGAATTCAACTTGTGCAAGGCAAACTCCTGCAAAGGAAGAACAAACGTTTTAGTGAACAGTGATAATATTGAGTACTCAGAGTAATGACATGCTACTTTTATTTCTTACTTATTTCTGCCCCTAAAGTGAACCTGCAAGGTAATCTACCCCCACCCTAATCTTGATCATCATGTTCCTTTATTAAAAAAAAAAAGGGCTTACTCTTTATGCAGAAAACACTACTCCTGACTCCAATGGCACCAAGCTAAATACCAAATGCCTAGGTATTCGGTTACATCACCTCCAAAAAGGGACTTCCGTTTAGGCACAGAAATCCAATCAGCAGCCCTGCCTGAACAGTTAAGCCCCTTTGGCTGAAATTTATAAATCGAAAAGTCTAGGCAACAGATCACATGACTAGCTGCTATGGGAGCCAGAAGTATAATTTTATGCAGAATGTTGAAGTACTACTAAACATTTGCAGAATTCACCTGTATTGCATTCTTTGGTCACAGCATTCTCTGATAAAATAGGGACTTCAATCTCATAACAAGCATCTCTCTAGAATGTCTCTTTACCCAGACACTCACTTTTCACCCTGAAAGGGAAGTTACGCTTTATGTCCTCCTGTCCCCTCCTCTACCACATTTGGCAGCCTGACAACACAGGTCCCAGAAGGCTGCAGGACAATTCAAAGTGCAGCGCGGCTCGCGTATGTGCACTGTGAAGCCTCAAAAAGTCACAGCCAGCTTCCCACGCTAAAAAGGTCAGCGAGAGACCAGGGAAACATGGGCCAAAGTGAAGACAGCACTGAATGACTGAACAGGTAAGTGTCCTTTTATTAAAGTGTTACTAAACCCAAAACCCTAAATTCACTATACTGGTCTCCCACAATACACAAAGCAAGAAAGTGCAATTATTTAAGTAAATATAAACAGAGCAGTCTTGTGACTCCTATCAGTGTTCAGCAGAGCACTGGTTAAAGCTTGTAGGAGGAGTTTTCTTTCTGCTCTAGGAGGATGCAAAACCCCTGACCTCTGTCTGGACAGTGCTGATTGGCCCTGAGCTGATCAAATGCACTCTCCCAAGAAAAAAAACCTCTCTAGCAATACACACTAAACTGAGCATGTGCAGAATGGCTACGGTTCAGTCTGTCTTATCAGGAGATAAGATGTGGACATTTGAACAAGAGGAGCAGAGAAGTCAGGATCAAATGGCTTTTTTACATAATGCAGTGGATTAGCCCCTTAGGTTCCACAGTGAGTATAACAAGCATGCTTTACTGCATATACAGACTGATTTTACTGTTGTGGGTTTAGTAACACTTTAAAAATCAGCAGCTACAGTATTTTTTCTCTCTTGGGTGAAGATCCTCTTCCAGTAAAGCTTTAAAAAAATGCTAACCAATAAATCTAAAATTCCTAAATCTGCTATCTTAAAATGTAGTTAAACTAAAGAGATGTTATGTGCAGCCTAAGAAAGCACTCATTTTTCAGCTGCTCTGAATCAAATTTCATAAATAGGATTAGAGGAACAAGGGAGTTTATAAAAGAAGTGTCTGTGAGTACTATTCATAAACAGGTTTAGTACACAGATGAAACTGAAGAATGGTTTTACCTTGAGCTGAGGCTCATCTTCATCAAGAAGGGAAAGAATACCAGCTGGAA
The DNA here is from genome assembly GCF_062004578.1 of Staurois parvus. Lineage (NCBI taxonomy): Eukaryota > Metazoa > Chordata > Amphibia > Anura > Ranidae > Staurois > Staurois parvus. The sequence continues at coordinate 611,984 of NW_028318172.1, forward strand.
AATTACAAAACAGTATAATTATCTGATCATACTGAAATTTCTGCATAGCAAACCTTTATTCACCTAAACTGTTAGTTTATATAAAAGCCGGATACTGTGTTGGTCTCCATTTTATAAACATCACACAGCATAAGTCTAAGGAAGACACAGCTCCATTCATATCATGTCAACACTTTCAACGCTTTCGTAGTGTTAGCTTGGTGGCAGCCAACAATATACCACACTTTCAAAGTAATTTAGATTCGTAACATTAACCTGTACCAATATTGTGGAAATTAAAATCCTAACATATTCTTAACAAGCAGTAAAAGAGCTTTAGAATGATTGTACATTGACCCTTGTATCTACAGGCACTGTGATGCTATTCATCCTCAATACTTACAACCAATGTCCTGAGGGTTTCAGCTTCTTTTTTACAGCCTCTTCTCTAAGACACATTAGTGGTCACAGGAACTCTGACATCATCAAGTACAATACAGGGCCAACAGCCCTTGAGTGTATGTGAAGAAACCCACCAACAGAGCATCAAGCAGAAAACCTGAATGCCAACTGCTGGGAGAGTGAGGAGATAGGCATGTAAAGACCCAATTACCTGGTACCCTAAACAAAAACAAGCATTAAACTCTTGCAGTGTGAGGGGAAACCCACTACAAGGTTTTTTTTTTCCCCTGGAGTTCAGCTTTAACTACTTGCCTATCGGGCACTTATACCCCCTTCCTTACCAGGCCAATTTTCAGCTGTCAGAGCGGTCACACTTTGAATGACAATTGCGCGGTCATGCAACATTATACCCATATGAAATTTTTATAATTTTTTTCACAGAAACAGAGCTTTCCTTTGGTGGTATTTACTCCCCTCTGGGTGTTTTATTTTTTGCGGTATAAACAAAAAAGGAGCAAAAAATTTGAAAAAAAAAATTTCTTTGTTTCTATTATAAAATTTTGCAAACAGGTAGTTTTTCTCCTTCACTGATGTGCATTGATGAGACTGCACTGATAGGTGGCACTTACTAACAGCACTGCTGGGCACTGACTGGCGCAAATGCTGGGCGACACTGACTGGTGGCACTGATGCGCAGAGATGGGTGGCACTGCAGGGCACAGGTGGGCAGCACTGCAGGGCACAGGTGGGCAGAACTGGTGGGTGAAACTGCTGGGCACCGATCCTCAGTGCCCTGATGATCGGTGCTGATCCCTGCTCTGGCAACTGCCGGTTCTTGGCAGTACTTTCCTCACGCTCTGACAGCGCAAGGAAAGTGCAGCTGAGAACCGGCAATTGCATTTCCCAGTGATCAGCGTGTCATTGATCATGTGGTAAAAGGCCGCTGTGATTGGCCTTTTACCACATCACGTGATCAGCTGTGTCCGTAGGACACAGCAATCACGGAGATCGCTGGGGGCGTGCAGGAGAGTGCGTTCTGGGAGGACGTCATATGACGGCAGCCGGCTATCTGCAGTCGGCAACTGGTTAATAAAGCCAACTCCCATCCATGCATACTATCATCAGCAAATCATGGTCTTTGCATCATGTTTGATCTAGATAAACACTGCACTTAAAGCAGAACCCCAGCCAAAAATAACATAACAAAACAGCAGCTTTTGCAGCAGTATTCACATTCAATACAGAGATTTCCCACACTGTACTTTTTTCTGCCTCTATTCTCATTCCTATTGCAATTCTGATGGTCAGTATCTCTTAACTCATTTCCTCTGAGCCCAGGTTGTCCTGGACCCACCCCAGTTTATCTGGACAATGAAAGGAGAAGCAGCACAGTGATGAGCTCATCTCTCTATTACTCTGCTTTCTCTTCTTAGCCGCATGCTTCTTTTCAGCACTTGAACGGTTTGGCTCCTTGTACTAATTCTTACTTTCACACTCCAGCTCTGCTCTACAGGGACTGCCAGAGGCTGACACCAGGTCCAATTCAAGTACTTACACAACTTGGTCCTTGTCACCAAAGTGTCTCTCACAGGAAGTGACAAGGACACTCTGTTATAATCATCAGATATGTTCTCTATGTGCTGAAAATGTTCTTATAAAAAGCCACCTTATTTTAGGACTTGTAAGCTGCAATACATTAAAGTATAAAGGCATTTTTTAAGTATTAGATAGAGTGGAGAGGGATTAGAACAGCTGTCAGGTTTTTATTGTTGTCTGTGCAACCTGAAAAGGGAGATTAACCCTTCCTTGGTCATGTTTACTGTTATCACAGAGTGAAAAGTGAAAAATCCCAAATTATGGGTTGTCACCAGAACAGGAAGAGAGGAAAAAAATCTTCCTATGGGGACAATAGTTCAGGTGAAAACCAGGGATTTCCTTTTACTTTCTGTTTTTGCTATGGGATACATAGATGACAAGGGATATTAGTCTATCCAAAATAATAAAAAAAAATTTTTTTAAATGTTTTGTGTTTAGTTTTACTTTAATCCTTGCTTGCCCACCCCAGAATCTCTTTAAATACTTTTTACCTCCCAGGGGGGCAGGAAGGATCGGCAATCATGTGACCACTGTTACAGCGGTCACATGGATTGGGAGATGGCCCTATCAACTACTGATCTTTACTCCAGAGTGCAAGCTGTTTTTACACCTTGGTCTTTGGCACATAAACATTGGCCGCCCAGCAATGCACATGTGCAAAATGTGGGCATTAAACTGATACCAAAGTCTTAAATTAAAAAAAAATGTCCATTCACACATGGAGCCGTGGCTCTGCCCCACCCCTCTCTCTTCTCATTGGCTCACTGGCTGTGACAGCCATTGGCTCCCGCTGCTGTCTCAGCCAATAAGGAGAAGGAGTCCAGGGATAACCGAGACTCCAGTGCACACCGCTGGATGTAGAGGGGGCTTAGGTATTGGGGGGGATGCTGCACAGAAAAGGTTTCTTACCTTCTTGTATAGAATTGCATGAAGTTAAAAAAGCTTGAGCCTTTATAACCACTTGAAAGCCCACCCTTCTGTGCTGAACATACAATATCTCCCAGAAGTGAGTACACCGCTCACATTTTTGTAAATATTTTATTATATTTTTTATGTGACAACACTGAAGAAATGACACTTTGCTACAATGTAAAGTAGTGAGTGTACAGTGAGTACAGCTTGTATAACAGTGTAAATTTGCTGTCCTCTCAAAATAACTCAACACACAGCCAATAATGTGTAAACCGCTGGCAACAAAAGTGATTCCACCCCTAAGTGAAAATGTCCAAATTGGGCCCAAGGTGTCAATATTTTCTGTGGCCACTAATATTTTCCACCACTGTCTTAACCCTCTTGGGCATGGAGTTCACCAGAGCTTCACAGGTTGCCACTGGAGTCCTCTTCCACTCCTCCATGACAACATCACAGAGCTGGTGGATGTCAGAGACCTTGTGCTTCTCCACCTTCCGTTTGAGGAAGCCCCACAGATGCTCAATAGGGTTTAGGTCTGGATACATGCTTGGCCAGTCCATCACCTTTACCCTCAGCTTCTTTAGCAAGGCAGTGGTCATCTTGGAGGTATGATTGGGGTCGTTATGTTGGAATACTGCCCTGCGGCCCAGTCTCCCAAGGGAGGGGTTCATGCTCTGCTTCAGTATGTCACAGTACATGTTGGCATTCATGGTTCCCTCAATGCACTGTAGCTCCCCAGTGCCGGCAGCACTCATGCAGCCCCAGACCATGACACTCCCACCACCATGCTTGACTGTAGGCAAGACACACTTGTCTTTGTACTCCTCACCTGGTTTCCGCCACACAAGCTTGACACCATCTGAACCAAATACATTTATTTTGGTCTCATCAGACCACAGGATATGGTTCCAGTAATCCATGTCCTTAGTCTGCTTGTCTTCAGCAAACTGTTTGCGGGCTTTCTTGTGCATTATCTTTAGAAGAGGCTTCCTTCTGGGAGGACAGCCATGCAGACCAATTTGATGCAGTGTGTGGCGTATGGTCTGAGCACGGACAGGATGACCCCCCAACCCTTCAATCTCTACAGAAAGGCTGGCAGCACTCATACGTCTATTTCCCAAAGACAACCTCTGGATATGACACTGAGCATGTGCACTCAACTTCTTTGGTCGACCACGGCGAGGCCTGTTCTGAGTGGAACCTGTCCTGTTAAACTGCTGTATGGTCTTGGCCACTGTGCTGCAGCTCAATTTCAGGGTCTTGGCAATCTTCTTACAGCCTAGGCCATCTTTATGTAGAGCAACAATTCTTTTTTTTCAGACCCTCAGAGTTCTTTTCCATGAGGTGCCATGTTGAACTTCCAGTGACCAGTATGAGAGAGTGAGAGCGATAACACCAAATTTAACACACCTGCTCCCCATTCACATCTGAGACCTTGTAACACTAACGAGTCACATGACACCGGGGAAGGAAAATGGCTAATTGGGCCCAATTTGGATATTTTCACTTAGGGGTGTACTCACTTTTGTTGCCAGCGGTTTAGACATTAATGGCTGTGTGTTATTTTGAGGGGACAGCAAATTTACACTGTTATACAAGCTGTAAACTCACTACTTTACATTGTAGCAAAGTGTCATTTCTTCAGTGTTGTCACATGAAAAGAAAAAATATTTACAAAAATGTGAGGGGTGTACTCACTTCTGTGAGATACTGTATGTGTTGAGCGGTCATAAAGAAGTTAAAGTGGTCTTACAAACATAACCTTCCTGCTGCTCAGTTTTGAGTATAAATACAGTGGTGAAAGAATTTGAGACTGTCCAAAAATTATTACTTTTTTTTTTTTTTTTTTTGTTAAACACACCACTCATTTTCTAGGGATATGTAATTATTGCAAAAGAAGAACCAAGTGTGCCTGTACATCATAAACCATTTTTGGCTTTCATGAAGACTGCTGACAGCTGCATTAAACGTTATAAATAGCAAAATGTCAGTTTGAAGTGCAGGCTATTCATTTGAATCCCTCAACCTTATTTACACCAGTGTTCAGTTATCCTTTTATGAGAATTCTTTATAGTATGTTTAGCACCTTTGTAGTTTATGAAGGGATTTTTAAGAAAGCCATCATTCTTATTTACAGCAGCAGCCACAGTTCTGGCTCTCAGCCTCCTGGGAACTGGTGTCTGACAATGTTCTGATGAGGCTGAGAGCCATAAGTGTGACTACCGTTGCATTTTCCATCAGCAATAGGAACCTGTACCTGTAACTTCAATTTCTGAGTACAGTGCAGGACAAAGAAATTGACTAAGACCGTGGGGTATATGCCACTACTATAGTAGAGGAATCCTTTCCCATGTCCTGTACTGCACGATTAAGATAATTATATTTTTTAATCATAACATGCCCAAATTTGGGCTCTGAAGTCTAAATCTGAGTTACCTTTTACTTTAAAGCCCCACTCCAGGATCAAAGTATCTTGGGTCAGTGGGAGGGAGATTTAGTTTACAAAAAAATAGTCTTAACTTGGAGTAGGGTTTTAAATAGTTTGTTTGGGCCAAGCCCAAAATTAACTATTACCATTACTAATAGACGTGGCCCAAGGGTGTGGAAGTTTTTTAAAAAACTACTTGTCCAGGGAATAAATCGGGCCCCAAACTACTTGTCCCTCAAGACAATCTACTTGTTCAGATAAAAAAAAAAAAAAATTAAGCAAAACCATGATCAAAGGTGATTTTAGGAATGTCTGGAGCTTTCAAAAACAAAAAGGCTTTATGGCAACTTAAATGTGTAATATTTTTAACATTGCGCGGTTTATATCCTCCTCCCCTCCCTGCCTGTATCCAGCACAGCACCTATCAACACTATATAAACAGTTATGTAGCATCAACTACACACAATATAGAGAGCTGTGTTCTGGCAGTGGTATGGGGATTTCCATTAGGCTGAAAAAACAAAACAAACCCATCAAAGAGATAGCAAACACATTAGGCATGGCCAAAACAACTGTTTGGAACATTCTTAAAAAGAAGGAACACACCGGTGAGCTCAGCAACACCAAAAGACCCGGAAGACCACGGAAAACAACTGTGGTGGATGACCAAAGAATTCTTTCCCTGGTGAAGAAAACACCCTTCACAACAGTTGGCCAGATCAAGAACACTCTCCAGGAGGTAGGTGTATGTGTGTCAAAGTCAACAATCAAGAGAAGTCTTCACCAAAACGAATACAGAGGGTTCACCACAAGATGTAAACCATTGGTGAGCTTCAAAAACAGGAAGGCCAGATTAGAGTTTGCCAAACGACATCTAAAAAAGCCTTCACAGTTCTGGAACAACATCCTATGGACAGATGAGACCAAGATCAACAAGGGAAAGAAGTGGAATGTTATGCAATGGCCAAGTCAATCACCTGACCTGAATCCGATTGAGCATGCATTTCACTTGCTGAAGACAAAACTGAAGGGAAAAATGCCCCAAGAACAAGCGAGAACTGAAGACAGTTGCAGTAGAGGCCTGGCAGAGCATCACCAGGGATGAAACCCAGCGTCTGGTGATGTCTATGCGTTCCAGACTTCAGGCTGTAATTGACTGCAAAGGATTTGCAACCAAGTATTAAAAAGTGAAAGTTTGATTTATGATTATTATTCTGTTCCATTACTTTTGGTCCCTTAACAAGTGGGAGGCACATATGCAAACTGTTGTAATTCCTACTCCGTTCACCTGATTTGGATGTAAATACCCTCAAATTAAAGCTGACAGTCTGCAGTTAAAGCACATCTTGTTCGTTTCATTTCAAATCCATTGTGGTGGTGTATAGAGCCAAAAATGTTAGAATTCTGTTGATGTCCCAATATTTATGGACCTGACTGTATGTAGCTTTATACAAAACATTTCAAGAAACAATGGTCCCCAAGACAAATAAAAAGGGTAAAACTCCTTTGCAAAAGAGAACATGCCACAAAAGAAAAAAAAACCCTACAGCCATCCTAACCTTTGTAACCATGGTTACACTTACCGGTAAAGGGTTTTTCCAAGAAACGTCCAGGACAGCATCCAGAATTAAAATACATTAAGTAATGCAAAATGGAGCTAGAGGGGGATTCAATAGGAGGCTTGCAGTCTGGGCCCAGCACACAGCCTAGGACCCACAGCTGTATGTTATCCACTCCACCCTCTATGGAGTAAGGTGGGGAGTCATTAGGGGGCAATTAAGCCTCCTGGACAGGCAAGAATACATAAATGTATTTTAGATATGGATGCTAATCTGGAAGATGATTTCGGAAATATTGGCTTCAGATACACCATAATGTGTATGTACAGCAAAAACTGATTTTCCCCAACAGAGAAGGGAAGGGTTAAAACTCATGCCAGGTAAAAATTTTCCTGTTTGTATACCATTGAGATCTCCTATTTTTGTTTTGGTGACAATGGCCACCAGCAGAAATAAAGTGGTAAATCTGCACAATGGGGACAGCAATAAAAATGTGGCACAGATTCGGACAGCACACAATATTGGGATTTTGTTTTTTTTATTTACCATTAAAATCCTTTTCTTGGAGTACATCATGGGGCACAGGGCATCTGGAGATCCACTGAGATAGAGTTATTATGCTGCCACCTTCAGGTGTTTAGGACACCAGCAAAAAAAATAAAGTAATCCCCTCTGAGGCAAAGCTTCTCTCAGTTACGTACAGTCCCAGTTTTGTAGCAAGCCATGAACAACATGGGTAAAGGGGAGGGATCTCTGTCTCCTGTAATGTACTCCAGGAAAAGGAATTTATAGGTAAACCAAAAATCCCATTTTCTCTACTATACATCACAGGACACAGTGTTATCTTCAAATTCATTACAGCAGGGATGTCCCAAAGCTGAAATGACTAAAATAAATTGAATGAGGGGGGAGTACAACACTGTTACAAGCAAACAGACCCCAAAAACCAACATATAACAGAACCTCACACAATTGCCTGCAAGACCCTCTGTCCCAGAAGAAACACCTGTAGAGGCCTAAACACCTACCTGGTAGACCTCTGGGAGTTTCCTTGCCTAAGGCTTGGTACTCTGTAATGGGCAGTTTGATCAACCGGGTTAAGGTGGCCCTAGAGGCCTGGCTTCCCTTACGTTTTCTTAAAAATTGAACAAACAGTGCCTATGAAGTTTTAAAATCCTTCGTGCCTTCAACATAGGCTAAAAGGCATCTTTTAACATCAAGTTGGTGGAACTCCTCTGCCTTACTGTTAGAAGTAATCTGGCAAAAAGTTTGCAGGATGATATCCTGTGATCTATGAAAGTTAAACGCTACCTTGGGATGAACCTTGGATTGGTTCTTAGAATGGTCCTATCCCCAAAAATCTGTAAGAAGGGATCCCTGACTTACAGTGCCTAAATTTCACCAATTCTGCAAGCAGACGTTACTGCCACCAACAGTGCTGTTTTAAGAGTAATCATCTTCATTGAAGATTCCAAGGTTGACTCAAAGAGTGCTCTAAGGAAAGACCTTAGAACAACAGAAAGGTCCCAAGCCAGAATTCTGACTCCCCGTGCTGGTTTGCATCTAGCTATTGCTCTACAAAACCTAGGAGATAAGTGGGTCATTCTGAGGAGTTCTTTGCAGATAGACACTTGCCATCACAATCTGTAACTTGATCATACTCAGGGTTAATCCTTTTTCAAACCCATGCTGCAGAAAATCAAGGATACTGGGTGAGCCCATAGAGGTTCGATTTCCTTCAAAGATCCATGCATTAAATATTTTCCAAACTTTGCAATAAATTGCTCTCCTTGTTAGTTTTCTACTTTGAAGTAAGGTGTGGATGACTATCAGGCAGACCCTTAGCTCTCAGGCTCTCTTCCTCAGAAACCAAGCTGTTAGAGTGGTCACCTGTGGATGTACCAGAGGTTAAACAACCAAACGAGACATTTCTATTACTGTGGATACACTTTCATCTGGGGTAGTTACCCAGGAAGGCCATATATCCATCCCTCAATGATGGTCAAGCTTTTGAGAAGGTAATGATTAAAATATATACTAGTTATGTGTTTACTGGGCAAATGTATTTGCCCAGTGTATTTACCCTATTTTTTGTTCCACCTACTATAATCTTTCTTTTTTGATTTTTCCATTTTAGGAAGTCATTCTACTTATTGTGATTAATACCAAAATGGTTTTTGAAGAATGATCTCCCTATGCTGACTTTGTATAGAAAATATGGAAAATTCTCCGATCTAGTAGTTAGGAACTCCATTGCCTTATGTGGATCCTTAATTGCTGAACAATCACTAAATCTGGAGACGCCGAATGTTTTTAAGTGTTTTTATTATTATCTGTTTACCACATCAATGTCTAACCTCTATATGATCCATGTGATCGAATAAAATTTTTTGTATGATAATATTACTCCGCTTGGATTTTCAAGTAACCACTTTGTTTGAGCAGTACTGCATCTGTCACACTGCTATTTTTTGTGATGTACCAGAGGTCCCTGGCACAGAAAATATTTCCTGAAAGGCAATCTGAGAACCTGTTCGGTCAATGTGAGTAACATTGAAAATCATGGTCTCATTGGCCAATATGGTGCTACCTGGATAACTTATGTGTTTTCTAGCAGAAATTTGGACAAGACTCCTGGAATGAGGTGAATGGGCGGGAAGGCATAGCACAAGTTGAAGCCCCAAGGGTTCTGTAGGGCATCCACTGCTAGTGTACGATGTCTTGGGTCCAAAGAAAATAGTGCTGGCACCTTTGTGTTTTTCCTGGTCGCAAAGAGGTCGACCACTGGGTTTCTCACGAAATAAACAATCTTTCTGAATTCTTCTGGATGGAAGGACCATTCCTGGTTTGAGACCTGCTGACGGCTTAGGAAATTTAATAGGTTGTTTTGTTCTCCCTTCAGGTGCACTGTAGAGATGGAACACAGGTTCTTTTCTGCCCACCTAAAAATGCTCAAGGCAATCATCATCATTCAGGGGCTTCTGGTACCCCCGTCTGTTGACATATGCCACTGCTGTTATATTGTCAGATCAAATTTGCAAAATGATGACCCCTGGTCTGGCATACCCCTGGCCACTGTTATCATTTCTTTCCAGTTGGAAAAAACTTCTTCTCCTCGGCAGACCATCTGCCCTGGCACCATTGACAATCTAAATGGGCTCCCCAGTACAAGCCACTGGCATCTGCAGTTAGAATGCAAGAAATGGATAGAATCCAATACATTCCCTCTAGTAAGTTTGCTCGAGTCCTCCACCACCACAGGGAGCGCATCATCCTAGGAGGGATGGACACTCTTTTGTCTAAGTCACTGTCCCTCAAGTCTCTTAAAGAAACTACTGCAGACCCCCCTGGTGGAACCTGGCCCATTGTCTAGCTAGGATTGGCTGTCATCAGTCATAAGACCAACATCACTTGCAACGGTGATTGGACTGTAGACTTGCCATCTAGTGATCCATCTGACTGATCTTTTCTTTTGGAAGAACTATTTTCTGATCTCTGGACTGAATGATGTAGCCCAAAAAGGAGATCGACTGGGATGGTATTTGATTTGTTGAGATTGACAATCCATCCCAAGTCTTCTAACCACTGCTGTGCCATGACCAGATTCAACTGGTTTTCCTCCCTGGAAGGAGCCAGGAAAAACATGTCATCTAGATATGGGACGGCCATGACCAACTTGAGTCTTAGTGGGATCAGTGCTTCTGCCAGAATCTGGGCTTTCCTTGGCCCTGAGAATATTCATCAAAAAGGGAAGAGCTCTGCTCTGAAAATTATAGGTCTTCTTCCCAATTTCAATTGCTAGTCGCAGGCACTTTTGAGAACTTTCCCTTATGGAAACATGTAGATAGGCATCCATTAAGTACATAAATTTACTTTTTGTACCTTATGGATGCGCTCAGAGGCCTGAGGTTTAGGAGTAACCAGTAATTTCCTGGTTTCTTTATCACGAAAACATAGTAGTAGAAACCCTTTCCTTGTTCTAGAAGGGGTACTGGAACTACCACGTTTTGATCCATCAGTTCTATGAGTAGGGGTATAGCCTGTGCCTTTGCCGTGTCCCCTGGCAGGTTCGTAACCAGATATCTTGCTGGCGGCCTTCTGAGAAACTCCAGCGTGTAACCCTCCTTTATAATGTGCAGGACAAATTTGTTGCAGGTGACCTTTTCCCATTCTGGGAGGAAACTTCCCAATCTCCCTCCCACTGGATCTCTGGCATGATTGGGTTTTTGGATTTTTTCTGGGCTTCCCTTTGTGGCCTGTCCAGTGCTTCTTAGGCATGGAATCTTTGTCTCCCTTCTGTGACGAAAAAACTTTTTAGGAAAGGTCTTTTCCTTACTGGGAAGGATTCTTTCTATCCACGGTTCTTTCAAGGGCTGCCTCTAAGTGAGGCCCAAAAATCAGATCTCCAGTAAAGGGAACATGACACAGACGTCATTTTGAAGCTGTGTCTCCCGTCTAAGTTTTTAACCATACAGATCTTGCAGCCACTGATAAAGCGGCGGATCTGGTGAACAGCTTAATCGATTCTGCTGAAACATCAGCTATGAATCTCACGGTTTTAAACAGCATCGGGAAGGATTTCAAAAGCTCTTCCCTTGGTGTTCCTGAAATCAAGTGTTCCAGCAGCTGAGAATGCCAAAATTCAAAATTCCTCGCAACCCATGTAATTGCCAAGGCATGTTGCAAATTGGCCATGGAAGCGTTCCAAGACCTCTTTAAAATAACATCTGCTCTTCTATCCATGGCATTGTTAAGATGTCCCATGTCCTCAAAGATAGGTCTAGGCTCCTCATCTTTCCCCCTGCCAACACCCCCCCCCCCATCCTATCCATCATCACCAACAACTCCACTATCACTCCCGTCCCGCAAGCCAAAGTCCTTGGCGCCATTCTTGACTCGAACCTCTCCTTCCTCCCTCATGTCAAATCACTCACAAACACATGCAGGCTCCATCTTCGCAACATTGCCAAGATATGTACCTTCCTCACCCCAGACACCACCAAACTTCTAGTACACTCCCTCATCATCTCACGCCTTGACTACTGTAATTCTCTTCTCACCGGCCTACCCAAGTGCAGGCTCTCCCCGCTCCAGACCATCCTGAACTCAGCGGCTAGACTCATCCACCTCACCACCCGCTCCACCTCTGCCACCCCCCTCTGCCTCTCCCTCCACTGGCTCCCGATTGCCCAACGCATCAAATTTAAACTCCTAACCCTGACCTACAAAGCCGTTCACAACACTGCCCCTGACTACCTCACCAACCTGATCCCCAAGTACCGCCCTACCCGTACCCTTCGCTCCTCACAGGACCTCCTTCTATCCTGCTCCCTGGTCTCCTCCTCCCATGCACGACTGCAGGACTTCTCCAGGTCCTCCCCCATCCTCTGGAACTCACTGCCCCAATCCATCAGACTGTCGCCTTCCCTCTTCACATTCAGGCGCTCCCTCAAAACCCATCTCTTCAGGGAAGCCTACCCCACCCTCACCTAACGGCCATCCTCCCTCATTCCTCCCACCACTTCATCCCCCTCAGCCACTTCCTACTGTACCTTTACCCCCTCCCTCCTAGATTGTAAGCTCGAAAGAGTAGGGCCCTCTTACCCCTCGCACGTTGTTTGTTGTTGTTGTACTGTGCCATGTATTGTCCCCCCTATTGTACAGCGCTGAGCAAACCCTTTGGCGCTATATAAACTCGTAGTAATAATAATAATAATAATAATAATAGGTGACTCAAAGCAACTCCTTGGCTGCACCCTCCTCCCCCCCCAACTTTGACATGCACATTGCTTTTCCCTTCTTACCCCCTCCAACCCCCACTGTCTCTTTACCCAATAACTGAATAACTGTAGCCTCACCTTCTAGGTGGTGGCCCATCGTCTGATGTAACTAGGAAACACTGCATTAATGTAAAATCACAGATGCTCTATATACAGCCATGAACTCTCTGTATTTGTTACATCAATAAACGCTGCACTGAAAATAAACTGATCTGCGTGCGACACATTTTGTACATTAACACGAAGGTTCAGCCATTTATTTTTTTTTTTAAGAGGGATGCAGCAGCTAACACACTAGTTACCTGTAATGGTGTATCTCCCATCCCCTGCAGGCTGCTGCTTCATCTACGAACCCATTCTCCATAACGCCAGATACTGCCCAGAACACCAATCTTTCACTGCTGCAGGGGTTAACAGCAAGGGCTGCAAATAAGAACTTGCCCTGTTTGCCATTCACATAACTCCTACTATCATTGTCCCACAATGCAATGCGTTCTGTGATTGGAGGTGTGGATCAATGACAGGATCTCCCCTGTCCATTCACAAAGAGCATTGCTTTGTGTGACAATAATCGTTTGAGCTCTGTGAATGGCGAAGCGTACAGGAGAGCAGCACAAGGCCCTCACACTGGTAGGCACAGCTATTAACCCCTGCAGCCCCAGAAGACTACTGCTCAGGACAGTATCCAGTGTCTAGGAAGAAAGAATTTGTACATGAAGTAGCAGCCTGCACACACCATTAAAGGTCACACATGTTCGGCTGTCAAAGCACTGAATGAGCAGAGAGCAGATACCCGGCCTAGCTGATGAGGAGGCAGACACGAGGCCTGGCACTGGGGTGACTCAGCATATGCCGGGTGTCTCCTCAGTCCTCCCCCGCTCTCCTACCAGCCATCACCGGTTTCTCCCCATTAGATACCGCACGGTACAGTGCCGGTATCAGGCCTGCTCTCAGTCCAACCTCCACAACCACCGAACAATGAGTCAGCTAACACCGCCTCTCCCTACACCACAGCAGGCAGCTTCCCCTCGGCCCTCCAACACACAGCTCCTCACCCGCCGAGGTGATCATGGTGCTCGCACTGTCTTCTTCCCGTTTCCTCGGTCACCCGGTAAATTGTTCCACAAATCTCTGTATCACTGGGCAGCGTCCGGCGCACAATACACGTCACTCAGAGGACGGAAGTGACACTGCAAATTCCCATGAGGTGGGAGGGAGACTGAGCGCGCCGCCATCTTAAGTGCTGGAAAACATTTACATGTGTAAACAGGTAGTGATAACGCAAGAACAAAGAGATGGGGGACGTTTATTATTATTATAGTTGCAAAGTTTGCAATAATAAAGCGCAATTCCGTTGCATGTTGTGTGTGATTCATGAAGCATGGGTTATATGTAATAATTTAGTGCAGTTCAACTCATACATGCTGTATATTGGGAATGTGTCAAGTGCTACATATATGTCTTCTGTTCTGTTTGTAAATCCAACGGCTCTCTTCCCTTGTTCTGCTTCTAGATCTAACGGTTTTGTCTTCTGTTCTATTCATAGATTTAACGGTTCTTTCTTTCCCTGTTCCATTTATTGATCCAAAGGTTCTCTACTCCCTTGTTCTATTTATAGATCCAACGGTTCTGCCTTCCCTGTTCTATTTATAGATCCAAAGGTTATGACTTATCGTTCTATTTATAGATCCAACGGTTCTGCCTTCCCCTGTTCTATTTATAGATCTAAAGGTTATGTCATCCTGTTCTATTTATAGATCCAACGGTTCTGCCTTCCCCTGTTCTATTTTTAGATCCAAAGGTTATGTCTTCCCGTTCTATTTATAGATCCAATGGTTCTCTATTCCCCTCTTTTATTTGCAGATCCAGCTGTTCTGCCTCCTCCTGTTCTATTTGCAGATTTTTCTCTTCCCCGCTCTATGTACAGGTAAACATGTTCCGTCTTCTGTTAATTTATAGACCCAACAATTCTATTTTTCCCTGTTCTATTTATAGATAAAACGGTTCTCTCTTCCCCTGTTCTAGTTATATATCCAGCCGTTCTGCCTCCTCCTGTTCTATGTGCAGATCCAACGGTTTTCTCTTCCCCTATTCTATTCACAGGTAAACCTGTTTCGTCTTCTGTTCTATTTATACACCCAACAATTATATTTTTCCCTGTTCTATTTATAGATACAACGGTTCTCTCTTCCCCTGTTCTATTTATACATCCACCTTTTCTGTCTTCAGTTCTAATTATAGATCTAATGACTCTTTTTCCCTGTTCTACTTATTCTGTATATAGATCTACCTGTTATCTTTCCCCCTATTCTTTATAGGAATCCAGTTGTTGTTTCTTCCTGTAGTGTATATAATTGTGGTCAAAAGTTTTCATACCCTTGGGGAATTGAATACAGTAGACCATGCAGCTCATTTTTGTTCAAATATCGTTGTATTGTGCTCCGTGAAACAACCACACCATTTTTTCCCAGAGCAGCCTGTATTTCTCCTGAGGTTACTTGTGGGTTTTTCTTTGTATCCTGAACACATCTTCTGGCAGTTGTGGCTGCAATCTTTCTTGGTCTACCTGACCTTGGCTTGGTATCAAGAGATCCCTGAATTTTTTACTTCTTAATAAGTTATTGAACAGTACTGGCTGGTATTTTCAAGACTTTGGATATCTTTTTATATCCTTTTCCATCTTTATAAAGTTCAATTATCTTGTTATGCAGGTCTTTTGACAGTTCTTTTCTGCTCCCCACAGCTCAACATCTAGCCTGCTCAGTGCATCCACGTGAGAGCTAACAAACACATTGACTATTTATACACAGACACTAACTGCAATTAGTATATAACTAACTAACTGCACACACTAACTGCAAAACCCACAAATGTGGGAAATATTAACCTTTAATTGCCATTTTAACCTGTGTGTGTCACCTTGTGTGTATGTACAAAGGCCAAACATTCCAGGGTATGTAAACCTTTGATCAGCGCCATTTGGGTGATTTCTGTTATCATTATAATTTAAAAGGGTGCCAAACAACTATGTGATAAAAATGGCTTCATATTTTTTTAAGGTACTTATATAGCGCCGTCAATTTACGCAGCACTTTACATATATATTGTACATTCACATCAGTCCATAACCCTCAAGGGGCGTACAATCTAAGGTCCCTAACTCACATTCATATACAAAGGCCAATTTAGACAGGATCTAATTAACCTACCAGCATGTCTTTGGAGTGTGGGAGGAAACTGGAGTACCCGGAGGAAACCAACGCAGGCACAGGGAGAATATGCAAACTCCAGGCAGGAGGTGCCATGGCTGAGATTCGAACCAATGACCCTAGTACTGCCAGGTGGAAGTGCTAACCATTGAGCCACTGTGCTGCCCAATATGATCACTATCCTTCAATAAAAGATAGGTTTTTTTGCATGATCGGTCATATTTTCAATATAAATGCCAATATTTCATGACGGTATGCAAACTTTTGAGCACAACGGTATATAGATCAACTTCATAGGCAAGTAATTGCCTTATGCAGTTTCATAAACTGCTTACAACCTGCCATCCAAAAGTCTCACCTTCCTTGACTCCAAGTCAAAAGCTATGTGATGGCCACAAGAGGGTAGCATTTCCAAGCTGTGATTTATGTTGGTATTTTTCAGGGATCTACATGAGTAACTGATTTTATTGATAGTCATTCATTTCAAAATCTCTGCTGCATTTCACACTCAGACAGCTGTAGCCCAGCAGTAGGTCCTTGTAAAGATGGAGCAGACTCTAATGGTCACGAATGAAAACAATATGGTGTTCATGGATTTTTGCATTGTTGCAAAAGAAAGAGAAGCTTGCTGGCCATCCACTGGTTGCAGAATATGTTAGATGTACCTTGAACCGTTTGCTGTTTTTTTTTTTTTTTCTCAATCTGGCCTCTGTGGCAAGGCAAACTTTTCTACTTAAATATTTAGGAGATTAAAGTTTAATTTTATCAGTATTTTTCTGCATTAAGGGCTGAAACAGTCCTCCAGTCCCACCAACAGTTTGTGTTCTGTGGATATCCATGCAACTAAAGTGCATTGCTGAGACATTCAAGTTTTTTTTACAAAACAGGGTGTTTTATTGTAAAAGGAAAATACAAAAACATTACAACAGATACGCAATGCCAACATTTGACATGGTAGGTATAGTATAATACAGATGAGCAATAACAATATATTGCACAACATCCAATGTAGGACAAAGGGTAAGGAGAACCAAAACAAATAGCATACAGAAATAATGGAGAATCAGTCCAATATTGCCTCATTAGAGGCAGCATGGGGGAAAGGCCAAAGGTATAAGGAGCAGGAAACCGATATCTAGAGAAGTAGAGGAAGGGAAGGGGGGGCAAGTGGGAAAAAAATGGGGACAGACTGAAGGAAGGGAAGGGGGAGGGAAAAAAGAAGAAAGGGGGGTGGGAAAGAAGGAGAAGCAGGGGCGGACTGACCATTTGGAAACTTGGGCACTGCCCGTGGGCCCGAGGTCAGTAGGGGGCCCCATGAGATGCCCCTGGTACCTTTTTCATAGACTTTTTTGAGTTTGAGCAAGGACACAGGGGCCCCATGGTCCCCTATTGCCCGGGGGCCCCATGAGTTGTCAGTCCGCCCCTGAGGAGAAGCTACCATAAATCTCCACTGAGGAATCCTATCAAAGGGTACTGGACCATTACAGGCCCTCAGCGAGATATAAGCTTGTTCATTCGACGGCAACCGGGGATTTAAGAGTTCCACTTTAATAAAATCTCTCTTTTTGCATAGTAGAGGAGATATGAGATAAGCAATTTCAGATGGTGGGACCATCCCACATGGAGGAAAAATATATTTAAAAAATATTCTTCCCAAATATATTGACATATATTTGAAATACTACAATCTTGCCGTATTCAATATATTTAAAAAAAATATATATATATTATATATATATATATATATATATATATATATATATATACATACACACATACATACACACACTGTATGTTGAAATGCATTTTTATTACAAAATATTTTTTAAATATACTGTATGTCTTTAAAAATACATTTCATCTAATTTGGAAGGCATTTACAAATATATGTCAAATATATGTTAGAATGACTTTTTTATATGTTAAAAAAAATCTGAAGAATATATTTTAAAAAAATATATTTTTAAAAATATTTTTCATATATTTTGTAATATATGAAAAATACATTTCAACATGCAGTATTTTATATATATAAATATATTTTGAGAAATATTGAATATGGCCAAAATTTTTGTATTTCAAATATATGTCAATATATTTGGGAAAAATATTTTTAAAATATATTTCAAATATATTTTTCTTCCATGTGGGGTTGCACATTATCATGAAGCCCCAACAGTGCTAAGGCAGGTGAAATGGTCAGAGACAGCTGCAGCCATACATTGATCAAATCAAAAACATCAGACCAAAACAAAACAATTCTAGGGCATGTCCAAAACTTGTGTAAAAACGTACCCAGATGTAACGGACAACGAGGACAGATAGGGGTTTATTTACTAAAGCTGGAGAGTGCAAAATCAGACTCACTTCTGCATAGAAACCAATCAGCTTCCAGGTTTCATTGCCAAAGCTTCATTGAACAAGCTGAGGTTAGAAGCTGATTGGTTTCTATGCAGAAGGGAGTCTGATTTTGGACTCTCCAGCTTTAGTAAATAAACCCCATAGGGTCCTGCTCCGGGTATATCTGGGAGAGCTTCAAGGGGGAGAAATAGACCCTGTGTATGAATTTGACTTGAATAAGCTTATCCCTGAAGGAGATAACCAACTTAGGACCCTGTTCTAGAGCCTCTGCCCAATCCTCCTCATCCAGGGAAGGGATATGCTCTTTCCATATGGCCCATAATTTCTCAACCATAGGGGAATTAACAAGCCATAAAAAAACATACAAAACAGGAACTTTTTTAGCACCAAAACTAGATACGAAAAAAGTCTTATATAAAAAAATACACATTTATTGAACATAAACCATCAATACAAACGATATTGACATGATACATGAAACATAATTTTTTATGCAAATGGAGATTCTTAGACTACATATCACCAAAGAGGAAAACTCCAACGCATTTCAATTCATTGGATTTATAATTTGAATCTTCTTCAGGGGGAAAAAGTTGAAAAGCCATAGATAATATTCTAAAAAATAATTCAGTCATAACAAAAAAACAAAACACAACAAACCATATGAAAAGTAACGCACATCGCCATTCATAAAAACAGAAATTCAGAAGATCCTTGCTGGTTAGTTCCAGGCATCGTCTGTATAAACAGACCACTTAGTGATCCAACTGGGTGAATAAATTCTAAACATAATCATAAAAGCCATAAATTAGATATATTGAATAAATTGGCATTCTATATATAACATATGTGAGACAAAAGAAAAAGAACTCACATAAGGTTGTCTAATAGCGGTCAGTAAGAAATTAGAAAGGATAACACATCCCTCAATCCAGCTTTTAGGTCAACCCAGACATCTGAAAAAAAGGGAGATATCCATGTGGAAAAAGGAAAACATATCAAAAAACAGGCTTGTCCTGAATATAATCTGTAATACAATTAGAGTATACAGATGGATTAATCAATAGGGGCAAATAAATGTACCTGGACAGGATCTCCGATGAGCTTCCCCTGTGTGAGGTACCAACAAAATGTTTCCACAAAAAGGTTTCTGAAAAGTGTACAAAAAATTAAATACTAAGTGTAACTAGTCATACAAATCAGGCAACAGGTTAATAGTCAAAGGTAGTATACCTCTATCCTGTACCGGGAAATGGCCCGGAAGACAGCCACAGCTACAGCATCCACTAACAAGAAGTGAATTGAGACCAAACAGCTTATATAGCCACTAGAAATCAGAAAAAACACATGAAAAAGCACAGCAATTGCTGATTAGGTGATCAGAAAACACCCAGTGGGTGGAAGAAATAGCTCCCCTCACTAAAGATGTCCACCACGGACATTCGGGCTGGCATGACGTCATTTCCAGCGGTTACGCCATATCGGAATATCACTTTCGGTCTGGCGTGGTCCGATACGTGTGTATGTCCCAGAGTTGCCAGGCAACATATCTCCAATGGAAAGGGAAACGGAAAAAAGCTCAACCTAAGCAAAGGAGAAAAATGACAAAAGGAAACCCCCATTCCACAAATAATCGTGTATGGGGGCCACACATGCTGAATGCAAGGCAATGCCATTAGGAAGACCAGCAAAGTTAGCTATAACAAAAAACAGAAAAAGAAAAAAGGAAAATTAAAAATAAAAGGCGATAACAGACAATAATAATGGAAATACAATAGAGAGAGAGATAGGAAGGTGACATAGCAGAAAGGAGATAAAGGGAAAGGATTTCCCCTATCTGCCAATGCAAAGCTATCCCAAACAAAACATAAACTGTCCATGGCTGAACAAGAAATACAAAAAATGATGTAAATATAAAGATCAAATCCATTAAAAAAAGACAAAAAAATGTAGAGCATTAAAAGGACGTTACTCTTCTATGAGGAAAGCAATTCAGCAGATTTAATTGAACTGGATTTGGAAACTCTGCTTGAGACTCAACCAGATCCTGATTCACAAATGTAAAAAGAAATCTGACTTTTTTCCTTCAGTCTACACCAGTGGTCGGCAAGCCGCGGCTCGCGAGCCACATGCGGCTCTTTACAAGCTTAAATGCGGCTCTTCTGTGTGCCGGGCGCCCGCTCCCCTCCCTCCTCTCCCTCCCCTCCCTCCCTCCTCTCGGACGGGCGTGTGCCGGGCGGCCGCCCCCTCACCTCCCCTCCCCTCCCCTCCCTCCTCTCAGACGGCCGCCCGCTCCCCTCCCTCCTCTCGGGCGGCCGCCCCAAAAGTCAGGACTCTGCAGCTGTCAGGATGTAGGCGGGGCAGCCAAGATGTAGGCGGGGCAGCGTGACGAACTCCTCTCCTCTCACAGTCCGCCCTGAAGACCAGAACGGCGCGGGAAGCACGACAAGAGGAACGCGCGGAGCAAAGGTAAGTGAATTGACACAGGGGGGACTTACTATATGGGGGATGAATTTCTATATGGGGGACTTACTATATGGGGGGGGACTTACTATATGGGGGATGAATTACTATATGGGGGGGACTTACTATATGGGGGATGAATTGCTATATGGGGGGGGACTTACTATATGGGGGACTTACTATATGGGGGGACTTACTATATGGGGGGGGACTTACTATATGGGGGATGAATTACTATATGGGAGATGAATTACTATATGGGAGATGAATTACTATGGGGGATGAATTACTATATGGGGGATGAATTACTATGGGGGATGAATTACTATATGGGGGATGAATTACTATGGGGGATGAATTACTATGGGGGGGATGAATTACTATGGGGGGATGAATTACTATATGGGGGATGAATTACTATGGGGGATGAATTACTATGGGGGGATGAATTACTATGGGGGATGAATTACTATATGGGGGATGAATTACTATATGGGGGATGAATTGCTATGGGGGATGAATTGCTATATGGGGGATGAATTGCTATATGGGGGATGAATTACTATGGGGGATGAATTACTATATGGGGGATGAATTACTATATGGGGGATGAATTACTATGGGGGATGAATTACTATATGGGAGATGTATTTTCAGTTTTAAAAATGTGGCTCTCAAAATAAATTTCAATCGTGGTTTTGGCGAGATTTGGCTCAGTTGAAAAAAAAGGTTGCCCACCACTGGTCTACACCAATCCAAATATGGTGGCATTTTTTAAATGAACTACGAAAGCCATTGAAAACATCTCTTCCATCTCATCCAAACAATCCAATTTGACCTCAAGACAACAATAAGCTCTCTTAAAATTACAGCAAAATAAAAATATTATTATAAAGCAGCCGATAAAGGTGGTAACACTATCATTATGGACACCAATGATTATAAGAGAATGTGTCTTAACATCCTCCAAAATCGTGACCGGTATTGTCCTATCTCTGTGGAATGCATTGATACCTTTAAGAGGGAATTCTATGACTTGATCTCTGATGCATACAGTCGCAGAATTATAGAGAAAGATACCTGGGAATTTGTTGAAAACAAACTCCCACATATCCCTTCTTTTTATGCTCTTCCAAAAATACATAAAAGATCTATGGATCCTCCAGGAAACCAAAGTGTCACTGACAATGCGAGTAAGTGGGTGGATTTGTTTTTGAGACCTTTTGTATTAAGCCTGCCATCCTATGTTAAGGACACAATTCATTTTTTGCAGAGTATTGAACATTTGCATATCCCTCCATCTGCCATTTTGGTAACTATTGATGAGGCATTATACAGCTCGATTCCTCATGACAAAGCAATCAATGTCATCAAACATTTTTTCAGACAAAGTACCCAACATTCTGAGCTTTTGTTTGATTTTGTTCTGGAGGTTCTTGCATTTATTCCTCAACATAATGTTTTTATTTAAGGTCTGACAGACGGACATGGCAGCAATAAAAGGTTGCAAAGTAGGACCGTGAGAGCATAATGAGTATTAGAGAGGACCTCTATATGTTTATCCACAGGATCTTTAAACACTGCATGCAAGTGGGGATAATTTTTGTCCGGACATTCGTACTCTCCCCTCTGCTACCTTTTGCAGATAAAGGGAGAGAAGCTGGGGGGGAAGGGAGGGGAGGCAGTAAAAGCATGGCTCAACTGCATGGTTTTAGTGCCCCAAACTGCTAGGGTAAACAAGGCATCAGAGTACTCACAGTAATGTGTGTGGTTAATGCTGCCTGTGACCAGATCATTCCATGGCAGCTGCAAGAAAGAGATATCCATTTCTTGCTGAGGAGCCAGCTGTAGGTTAGTAGAGCAAAAGACACAGATGAAGAATGCACACATGCCTGGATGTGTCAGGACCACAGTAGAGGGCAGGGATACTGCACAAGTCTTTCACATTCCCTTTATGATGCATAACTGAGTTTAAAAGTGTTGCCTAAAACAAAATGTGTAGAAGTACACACAGGTACATGTGCAACAGATCGCCAGAGGTGCTGCAGCTCCCAATGGTCGTGTTTGATCACCTGCTTCCTTGGCTGTAACAGTCGGGTAATGACAGCTCTGAAACCAGAAGTAACAAAATCTTTTGTCATTTCTGGGAAGCCATCCAAACTGCTTACCACAGTACCATGCTCCCTGGAAGAATGAGAGAGTTTAAGAACCACCATAGGCAGTGTTGGGAGAGATCCTACCCAGTGCTGTGAAAGCAATTGGGTAAAGCCACTTGGATAATTTTTATATCACAGCTGATCACTGCAGCTACAGTCATGTTCCTGGTATTAGCGCTTGCTGTCAGGATGTTTATATACACCCATTGGACGGCAAGTGGTTAAGGAGACATCAAGGGTATATTACACTCACCAGCCACTTTACTAAGTACACCTTGCATGTACCGGGTTGGACCCCTTTTGTCTTCAGAACTGCCTTAATTCTTCTTGGTATAGATTCAACAAGGTGTTGGAAACATTCCTCCTAGATTTTAGTCCATGTTGACATGATAGCATCACACAGTTGCTGCAGAATTGTCAGCTGCACATCCATTATTCGAATCTCTCGTTCCACCACAAACCAAAGGCGCTCTATTGGATTGAGATCCGGTGACTGTGGAGGCCATTGGAGTACAGTGAACTTATTGTCATGTTCAAGAAATGAGTTTGAGATGATTTGAGCTTTGTGACATGGTGCATTATCCTGCTGGAAGTAGCCATCAGAAGATAGGTACACTGTAGTCATAAAGGGATGGACATGGTCAGCAACAATACTCAGATAGGCCGTGCTGTTTAAACAATGCTCAATTGGTACTAAGGGGCCCAAAGTGTGCCAAGAAAATATTCCCCACACCATTACACCACGAGCCTGAACTGCTGATACAAGGCAGGATGGATCCAGGCTTTCATATTGTTTATGCCAAATTTTGACCCTACCATCTGAAATTGAGACTCATCAGACAAAGCAACGTTTTTCCAATCTTCTATTGTCCAATTTTGGTGAACCTGTGCAAATTGTAGCCTCTGTTTCCTGTTCTTAGCTGACAAGAGTGGCACCTGGTGTGGTCTTCTGCTGCTGTAGTCCACCTTCTTCAAGATTCAAGCTGTTGTGCGTTCAGTGCATACCTTGGTTGTATCAAGTGGTTATTTGAGTTACTGTTGCTTTTCTATCATCTCCAACCAGTCTGCCCATTCTCCTCTGACAACAAGGTATTTTCATCCACACAACTGCCATTCACTGGATATTTTCTCTTTTTCAGACCATTCTCTGTAAACCCTAGAGATGGTTGTGCGTGAAAATTGCAGTAGATCAGCAGTTTTTGAAATACTCAGACCAGCACCAACAACCATGCCACGTTCAAAGTAATTTAAAAGAGAATCACAGCCAAAGCTCTTTTGGCTGTACTTCTCCTGTGACCTGTTTTCAGCCGACAGCAGGCTGAAGCTCACTGTTGGCTGATGTTATTCAGCTGGTCCAGGCTGGGGTAAAATCCTGACTTCAAAGTCGGGATTCACCCCAGAGTCTGGAGCAGCAACTGGCTTAGGCTCTCAGCGACCCGCTGAGAGCCTGAGCCAGCAGCTCCCTCCCACTCCACAGCCTGGGAGGGGAGGCAGCCACCGCACTCTGCTCAGAGTGTGAGAACTCAGCAGTGACGCAAGTTCGCTGAGTTCTCACACTTAGGCTGGCAATACACTATACAATTTTCTTTAGAAAATTGCTTTAGATTTACCAAAAACCATATAATATGAGGTCAAACCTAAATAACACTTTTAATTGTATCCAATTAGGCAGGCCCTTGCACTAAACAGTTGAAGGTAAATCTAAAGAAACTTGGGCAGAAATTGGACAGAAAATTGTATAGTGTATGGCCAGCGTTAGAGCCGGCGGGAGCCGATGCTGCATCTACCTAGGTAAGTATAATTTGCCAATAAAAACCAAAGCCATACTTCTCTTCTAAATCCTCTTTCTTCCCCATTCTGATGCTTGGTTTGAACTTCAGCAAGTCTCCCTCACCATGTCTAAATGCCTAAATGCATTGAGTTGCTGCCCTCCGATTGGCTGATTAGCAATTTGTGTTACCAATCTATTGAACACGTGTACCTAATAAACATGCCGGAGAGTGTAGCTTGATAATGTTACCTATGTACCCCAGTGAAGCTGATGGAGCACAAATCATGCTTTCCTGCTGCTTGCGGTAGTGATTGAATCACTTCATGTGAAAAGCTGACAGCTTAAATAATATACACACACTTCCAACTGCTCTAGCAGTCAGGCATATGTGTAGATACCCCTGATGCTGCCAACGTAAGCCTTATGTTGGCGGTGGCAAAATGGTACAGAGTGTACTGCACATCTTCTCTTTTTCCAGGATATCCCTCATTCTCAAATTCTAAGGTTGGGAAGTATGGTAATTGTTTTCACTGAAAAGGGGGGCAGATACTGGTACTCATTCCCATCTTTTATGAAACAAGGGCACAAAGGGCACAGCAAAAACAATGAGAGTAAGAGTAAAAGGAAAGTAGAAAAAGTGGGGTGAACAGGGCAGGGAGAAAGGGCTAGTATGGTGGGAGAGTAGGATAAGATAGAGTCGAAGAAAGAGTTGGGGGGGGGGGGCAATAGTGGGGAGAATTGAGACTGAGTAGGGAAGGGTAAGGAGTTTGCGGGGATGGTATAGGCAGAGAACACCATCATCACTTCCACTGCACTAGAATACAAATAAGTAGTTTCATTCCACTCTGATGACCAGGCATTGATTACTGAAGAGTGGTGAAAAGTCAAATAACTACTTATTAATGTTAGCAAATTTAGTAGCAAGTAGTGGCAGTTAAATATACCGATGAATATATTTTCATATACATTTCAAGCCCTCTGCCTGTGGTGACCGTTATCAGTTATATTTTTCCCAGTTCTCGCTTTGGACTACTGAACACCTCCAATGCCATGGCAAACAAACAGGATCAAATAAGAAAAGTTAATTGTTAAGCTTTTACATACATTTTGAATTACATTGAACCTGAGGTGGGGATTGCTATAGATTGCTTTAGTGCTGTGAATAATGAATGTGTTTTAGGTTTATTGGTATTGCAGCTACTCTGCTATAAACAGTGATCAGCACACCCCACAATATTAAGGTCCCATTTAGACCTTTGTGGTTGGTTACTGTACACATTGCTCATTACTGTAGTTTAGAGTTGGGGTACCTTTCTAAATAAACAGCAGCACAAAGGTGCAAACTGTCATAAGTAAACAAATGCATGTTTTAATACACATTACTTCAATGCATAGTTCTGAAGGGAACCTTAAGCTTTGAACTGGCTCCTGAAAATGTAATTCAGATAAATGTTAACTAATAATACTGTGATAACTTGCTAGATTTCGTCTCCACAGCAAACAGACACAAAGCAGAATACCACATTCTCTCAAAGTTCAAAAATTCATGTACATCAGAATACACATGACCAGACTTTTAAATACTTCCAAACTTTCTGCCCACGTGAATTAGAAGGGGATAAAAAGCACTGTTATAGCAACGGGAAGAAATTCATTTAGCATTAGTCCATTCAAAGAACTGAAAGCTATTATTCATAGAGAGGAATGTTGATGAAAAACTCGGTAAGCAGGCTTAAAAAAAAAAAAAAAAAGGGTTTTTGTACTCAACATAAAATCCTTTTCTGAGAGTCTGAGGGACACAGACTTGCAGCATACCATTCTCTCGATGTGGAACAAGTCACCCCACTCTCTGAAGAGCCTGATCCATTTGATCCCAGGGGCCAGGAAATGTTGATGATGGAGGCCAGCCTGTTAGGCTGGGAAGGAGTCCTAGGCACTCTTACTGCAGGGTACTTAGTCATCAGAGGAATCTTGTCTCCTGATCATCGTCAGGTGATCTGGTTGTCCTTTCAACATTAGAATGCATTGCTGAAAGCCATTTAATCCAAATCCAGCTGGACAATGCCATGGCTGTGGCGTATGTCAATCACCAAGAAGAAATGAGAACCTATGCTGATGCGAGAGAAATCAAACATGCGAATCAAGGCAGGATATAATGTTCCAGCTCTTGCAGCTGTCTGCATTCTCAGAGCATAAAACCAGCAGGTAGATTTTACCTTTCTGCAACTACTGGACCAGAGAGCATGGTCTTGGAATTAAGGGTGTTCAAGGACCTCTATCCCAGGTGGAGAAAGGCAGATGCGGATCTCTTAGCAGCCAGGTTCACCAACAAACTGCACAGGTTTCCAAGTCCTGGGATCTGCTGGTAGAGGCAGTTGATACACAGGTAGCTGTTTGGGTCAGCACAACTTGATTTATGCCTTTCCTCCCTGAGATTCCTTTCTTTTCTGTTTTACAGGATCAAGGTGGAGGGTATTGCAGTGCTTCTTATAGCCTTGTTTTGGCGTAGAAGAGCATGGTAGGCTGAACTAGTAAGATTACTTGCAAATCCATGCGATCCAATTCAGCCAATTGCACTGCATTTTGCAAACCATTTTTGGGCTGTTAACATTTACACCCGCAGCAGTCTGCATTGTGATTTGGTGCGGGAAAAGCATAGGAATTGCTGTAAACCCCACACTGTATCAATGTGAACCAGCTCTAAAGATTTATAATAAAGGAAATAAAACAAAACTAACCAATCCCAACATTTA
Organism: Staurois parvus; assembly: GCF_062004578.1. Taxonomy (NCBI): domain Eukaryota; kingdom Metazoa; phylum Chordata; class Amphibia; order Anura; family Ranidae; genus Staurois; species Staurois parvus. The sequence continues at coordinate 639,353 of NW_028318172.1, forward strand.
CACCATTTATTGCTAACCGTGAGCGGACAGCTCTTTGCCCAAGAAGAGAAGGCTGATGTCACATCTGCTTATCACAGTTAACACTGCTTATTACAAATTTTAGCTCAATCTTAGAGGTTATCTGCTTCACTGACCTACACAGTTACCAAAGATAAGCGATTCTTTACTATCAATTACAAAAATAAGCAATTTCATATATACATGCAAAGCTGAAGTCAACATTTTTATCTGGGTTGTCTTATTTGCCTGATGAGGACAATTATGGTCTTCATTGTGTGATTAGTCATAGTTACAGCTGATCACACTTATAGAATGTGCCTCCCTAGAACACTATCAGAATTATTATATAAAAAGAGTGCAAGCAGCAACATATTTCAGGTATGGTCATGAAAAAAAGAAACAAATTAGGCTGCCAATGCTGACCATCGGAAAGTGCTGTCTGGCTTTAATACATCTGAGTCAGGCCCAGAACAAGCAGGAAGCAAATGGGGAATTAAAAGAAAGAAAAAAAGTACAATTAGCACATGCACAAAAGTCTGTAATGGACTATAAAATGAATTTTGGAAAATGCCTGTAAGCTAAAAGTATATTACCTTAATGGATAAGTTCACCTTTCATAACATGTTACACCCATATTTAGGGTGTAGTATGTTACTGTAGAACCAGCCCCACACCACCCGTGACAGCTAGGAATCTTCTCCCCCGCTAGCTGTAACAATTTTAAAACAAATGCGGCTGTGCGGCCACGTCATACACTCAGAGTTCTATGAATGGGAAATTACAACTCCTGACAGCCTTTGCAGCTGTTTTGTGGTTCTCGAACTACAAGCTGAGCGATGTGGTAGTTCATTGATTCTTCCTGGCAGTGTAAAACTGCCAGCTCGTACAAGGTACGAGCAGATTACACTGACAGTCTGTGGTCTCCTGCATGGCACCAACAATCTGCTGATCACTGCTGCAATGCTTTCTAAGCTCCTAAAATTAATTTAAAAAATGTGCATTCTTTTGCAAGTGAAAAAAATGTACATTTACTATTTAACGGTGAACTTATCCTTTAGCCCTGGTTCACACTGAATGTGGCTTTGAAATCGCACTACTTCAATTAATTTTAAAGCCGCAGGTCAGTGAGATTTCATGCACAGATGTCTGCGCAAGTTGCACATGAAATAGCACAGGAACTTTTTTTTTTTTTTTTTTTTAATTTAAATCAGTGCCACACCGCAAAGTCAGAGTTGCACCAATTTGAACAGTTCCGTAGGCACAAATAGGGTGCAACTTGTCATGCGATTTGGAACTGTCAAATCACACGACAAGTCGCAATGGTGCGAACCAGGGCCTAATGGTATTTAGACTAGAGCAGTATGTGTGGTAGAAATATATCAGTTCAACCACATTTTTGCCTTTTTTTTTTTTTTGACAGTTTTCAGATATGGATGTATATTTATTCCCATATGCACACAAAGGGACAAGTACAGAAAAGGTCATACCACCAACTTCTGAATGACAAACCCAATTACCAACCACTTAGGGTGAATTGTATTGAAATGCTGCAAACAAATACATTGATAGATGAATTAGAGCATTAAATTATCTTGTCCCCAAAAGAAAGAAAGTTGCTAAGGCAAAAACCCAATAGTCATTTCATCGCTTGTAAAGTAAACTCCCCTCATCACATGATTCCATTATAAAGATTGTCACTGAGCCAAGATACATGCACTGTGAAATACAGCTTCTGCTTGATCCATTGCATATGTTTTATTTGCAGAAGTTAGATCACACCCAGACACCTGACCTTTGGTTGCATACCAGATATCTTGGTGTTATCTTTAATGGTACAGAATACATCATATATATCCTGGATTATGTCCCTCCAGTTCATCATTACAGGAAAAAAAACCCAAAAACAAAAATACAAAAAAAAACCCCAACTGTGTTGCATAATTTAAGCCACACCTAGGTGTATATATAAAAACAGTGAGGATACAGACTAACTAATGCATCTCTAAGGGACTAGTTAGACAAGTTAGCCCATGTCACTTTTGCTATCCTGCCACTGTCAAGCCGTTGCTATGGAGGACACAGCAGAGCAGTGAAGACACACCTGCTTCTATGCATCACTCTTGCTGGCTGGATATGCAGGGTGTCACTCTTGCTGGTGACTTTCTGCAGCGAGGGGGAGATACATACATGCAGATAAGTGGTTTCCTGGCACAGAGATCCTGTTGCTGGAGACAGGAAGCAACCAGATTGTTAGGGTAACATGGGTCTTCAATCCTGCAGTATAACCTGACCACATTATCTCAGACAGAAAGGGCACCTGCATACCTCAACATAGGTAATAACTGCAGACTCCCAGCAGGAAGACTATAGCACCAATCCAGGGTAGATATTTTTCCTTCATAAATCAAGGTTTACACAAATAACAATGAATGTAACCAAAGTTCATCAGCTTCAAAAGATCCACCGAGTCTTAGAGATTGTAAAAAAAAATTTCTTTTGCCACTAGTAGATATTTTTCTTCATAAATCAGTATTTATACAGTAGTTTTTGTACAAAACTAACATATGCAACCATAGTTCATCAGTTTCACAAGATCCTCAAAATCATAAAGATCTTTTAATGTTCTTTCACTATATACATAACTATAGAGGCCATCTTGATAGACAGAGCAGTGAAGTGCACATAAATACTCCTTTCACAGGGCAGCAGTACAAAAAAAAAAAAAAAAAAAAAAAAAAAAAAAAATGTATTACGCTGCAGATGACAATCAAATTCAATCTGTCACTTTCCAGTGCACTTGGCAGTAATTGGCAGCTGGAGAGGATACGACATCTAGTAACAATGTGGTCATACATCGGGTCCTAGTTTTGAAATTTCTTAGGCTGCTGTCCAGATCCTTTAGAAGTCCTAGTTTCCAAGCAGACATGTTACTGGATGATACTAGACATCAGTCGTCTCAGCACAATCTCCATTAGGATACTGCAACACAGTCAGCGCTGTTCCTTCTTGAATGAACTCTGCAATTAAAAAATGTAAATGTAAAACAAAATTTTCAATAAAGTATGTAAACCCTAACAATTAACTTATTTTATTTGCTCCCTTTTAGTCCATTTAATATAATGTTAAAAGAGTTTTGTATTTGTTCAATAAACGCAAAAAAAAAAAAAAAAAAAACAACAACAAAAACAAAACAAAAAAACTACTGGTCAATCCTAGAACAAATATTGGTCAATCCTAGAGCTGAAAACCTTTGGTGCTCTGACTTATCAGTTAGCACTGTTCCCAGCTTTCTCTGTGGACTACAAACTACCCACTATGTTCTGGAGATGAGAAGGGGGGGGGTGTTCTGTAGTCTGAACACACTTCTTGTCATAGGTGACAACACTGCTTCCCAATATACAGTCAGGTCCATAAATATTGGGACATCGACACAATTCTAACATTTTTGGCTCTATACACCACCACAATGGATTTGAAATGAAACAAACAAGATGTGCTTTAACTGCAGACTGTCAGTTTTAATTTGAGGGTATTTACATCCAAATCAGGTGAACGGTGTAGGAATTACAACAGTTTGCATATGTGCCTCCCACTTATTAAGGGGCCAAAAGTAATGGGACAATTGGCTTCTCAGCTGTTCCATGGCCAAGTGTGTGTTTTTCCCTCATTATCCCAATTACAATGAGCAGATAAAAGGTCCAGAGTTCATTTCAAGTGTGCTATTTGCATTTGGAATCTGTTGCTGTCAACTCTCAAGATGAGATCCAAAGAGCTGTCACTATCAGCGAAGCAAGCCATCATTAGGCTGAAAAAACAAAACAAACCCATCAGAGAGATAGCAAAAACATTAGGCGTGGCCAAAACAACTGTTTGGAACATTCTTAAAAAGAAAGAACGCACCAGTGAGCTCAGCAACACCAAAAGACCCGGAAGACCACGGAAAACAACTGGGGTGGATGACCGAAGAATTCTTTCCATGGTGAAGAAAACACCCTTCACAACAGTTGGCCAGATCAAGAACACTCTCCAGGAGGTAGGTGTATGTGTGTCAAAGTCAACAATCAAGAGAAGACTTCACCAGAGTGAATACAGAGGGTTCACCACAAGATGTAAACCATTGGTGAGCCTCAAAAACAGGAAGGCCAGATTAGAGTTTGCCAAACGACATCTAAAAAAGCCTTCACAGTTCTGGAACAACATCTTATGGACAGATGAGACCAAGATCAACTTGTACCAGAGTGATGGGAAGAGAAGAGTATGGAGAAGGAAAGGAACTGCTCATGATCCTAAGCATACCACCTCATCAGTGAAGCATGGTGGTGGTAGTGTCATGGCGTGGGCATGTATGGCTGCCAATGGAACTGGTTCTCTTGTATTTATTGATGATGTGACTGCTGACAAAAGCAGCAGGATGAATTTTGAAGTGTTTCGGGAATATTATCTGCTCATATTCAGCCAAATGCTTCAGAACTCATTGGACGCCGCTTCACAGTGCAAATGGACAATGACCCAAAGCATACTGCAAAAGCAACCAAAGAGTTTTTTTAAGGGAAAGAAGTGGAATGTTATGCGATGGCCAAGTCAATCACCTGACCTGAATCCGATTGAGCATGCAATTCACTTGCTGAAGACAAAACTGAAGGGAAAATGCCCCAAGAACAAGCAGGAACTGAAGACAGTTGCAGTAGAGGCCTGGTAGAGCATCACCAGGGATGAAACCCAGCGTCTGGTGATGTCTATGCGTTCCAGACTTCAGGCTGTAATTGACTGCAAAAGATTTGTAACCAAGTATTAAAAATTGAAAGTTTGATTTATGATTATTATTCTGTCCCATTACTTTTGGTCCCTTAACAAGTGGGAAGCACATATGCAAACTGTTGTAATTCCTACACCGTTCACCTGATTTGGATGTAAATTACCCTCAAATTAAAGCTGACAGTCTGCAGTTAAAGCACATCTTGTTTGTTTCATTTCAAATCCATTGGGGTGGTGTATAGAGCCTAAAATGTTAGAATTGTGTCGATGTCCCAATATTTATGGACCTGACTGTATGTGCTAAGAGGGAGGGTTGTCACTCTTGGACTGGGTACCAAACAAAGATCAGAGTTCAAATCTTTTAATAAGGGAAGGTGCGGTCAACCTGCACCTTCCCATTCAATTAATCATTCTTCCTGCCACCTTGCCTTCCCTATCCCACACCTCTCCCTCATCTACATATCTTGTCACCACCTGTTTATTAGTTCTTGTTCTACATTACAATTACCTCTTCCCTCCCGATGTACTTTCCAAGTCATCTTCAATCTGCCAGCTACCCATGCACAGTTTAAAAATTATCTAATCTTCAACTAGATTGTTGCTTTTGTGTTACGGTGTAATCACTGTCATTCACATTGCTTCAAGTCTTCAACATTTTTCCTGTTTCTTCATCTTTTATCATGCTTGGCTGATGTTTTAGGCATCAGCATTCACTCCCCAATTAAAGTGGTTGTAAACCCTTACATGTAACCAGCGAAGTGACTGGCCTCATGTGATACACAGAGATGAAACAAATCCTCCTACAAAAGTTGTACCTGTTTATCTGCAGTATTTTCTCTACAGCTGTTCAAAGCCCAGAATTTATACAGCTTGTCTGAGATTTCAGAAAGCAGGGGGTGGCAATCAGAGGAAAGGGGCACAACCCTCTTCACACAGCACAGAGGAACAGAGCTGAGCCTCTCAATCACAGACTTTGTGAAGGGGGATGTCCCCGTCATCTTTTTTGGGTGTCAGGAAAACTTGTCAGAAGGGACTCATGTAGATAGAACGGGAAGTGAAAGAAAATCCCTGGTTGTCACCAGAACTAGTGTCTCCATTGGAAGATTTCCCCTCTACTCCCATTCTCGAGACAATCCAACAACTGAGATTTGCTTCTACTTGCACTCTTGGTGAGAACAATAAAAAGGACATATTAAAGAGGGTAAAAAAAGTGTTACCTTTATACTTTAAAGTAGGAGGAAAGGCTAAGCAATAAACCAATTTTTAAATGATTTCCCCACATACATTTTTAGCATAAACTACAAAGTAAATACCTTTTGTTCTATGTATTTACGCAACCACAAAGTTACAGCTTCTCTGTGTAATGTGAAGGGACAAAAATGGGTCTGGATTCCATAAAGTAGTGATGGCAACCAGTGGGATTTTTATTCTCCAAGCATCGGTGTATCAGGAATTTCGCTCCCATCAACCATACACTGGTTTATTGTTTTGTCTTAAACATTCTTTCTCCCATCATCCAGTTTCACAGCAACATCTCCTCATGTTTTTCTTGTCTATCTTTCAGACACTTCTCTCTTTGTTTCACCTATCTACAGTGGGGAAAATAATTTGATCCCCTGCAAATTTTGTAAGTATACCCACTTACGAAGAAATGGAGGGTCTATAATTTTTATCATAGGTGTATTTTAAGCGACAGAGACAAAATATCAACCAAAAAAAAAAAAAAAAACACGATACAAATGTTATAAATGGAGTTGCAGTTCAGTGAGTAAAATAGTTATTTGATCCCCAAGCAAACATGACTTGGTACTTAGTGGCTTAGTGGAGAAATCTTTGTTGGCAAGCACAGAGGTAAAATGTTTCTTGTAGTTGGTTACCAGATTTGAACACACATCTCAGGAGGGATTTTGGTCCGCTCTGCTTTACAGACCTGTAAATCCTTAAAGTTTCTTGGATGTTGCTTAACAAATCGAACTTTCAGCTCCCTCCATAAATTTCCTATAGGATTAAGGTCTGGAGACTGGCTAGGCCATTCCATGACCTTAATGTGCTTCTTAAGCCAATCCTTTGTTGCCTTGGCGGTATGTTTTGGGTCATTGTCATGCTGGAAGACCCATCCTTGACCCATCTTCAGTGTTCTGGCTGAGGGAAGAAGGTTCTCACCCAATACATGGCCCCGTCCATTGGCCCTTCTTTAGCAGAGAAACAGCCCCAGAGCATAATGTTTCCACCTCCGTGCTTGGCTGTAGGGATGGTGTTCTTAGGGTCAGCATTTTTCTTCTTCCAAATACGACGAGTTGACCACAGCACTTTCTCCCAATCCTCTGAATCATTTAGATGTTCATTGTCAAACTTCAGACAGGCCTGTACATGTGCCTTCTTGAGGAGGGGGACCTTGCGGGTGCTGTATGATTTCAATCCATGGCTTATTGTGTTACCAATGGTTTGTTTGGTGACTGTGGTCCCAATTGCCTTGAGATCATTCACAACATCCTCCCGTGTAGTTCTGAGCTGATCCCTCACTTTTCTCATGATTATCCTTACCCCATGATGCGAAATCTTGCATGGAGTTCCAGACCGAGGGCGATTGATGGTTATTTTGTATTTCTTACATTTGCGAATAATCGCACCAGCAGCCGTCTCCTTCTCATCAAGCTTCTTGCCGATGGTCATGTAGCCCATTCCAGGCCTGTACAGGTCTACAATCATGTCCCTGATGTCCTTTGACAGCCCTTAGGTTTTGCCCATAGTGATGGTAAAGTTTGAATGGAAGAAAGATTCTGTGGACAGTTGTCTTTTATACACATAGCAAGTTTTTGTTGGGTGATCCCTTTTTATTGACAAGATTTATCTGTGTACCACATGAGCACATGGCCAGTCTGTGGGAGCCAGAATTATTGTTGGTTGGTAGGGGATCAAATACTTATTTTACTCACTGAACTGCAACTCAATTTATAACATCTGTATCATGTTTTTTTGTTTGTTTTTTTTAAGGATTTTTGGTTGATATTCTGTCTCTATAATTTAATATACACCTATGATAAAAATAATAGACCCTTCATTTTTAAGTGGGCAAACTTACAAAATCTACAGGAAATCAAATAATTATTTTCCCCACTGTATCTCCACTTCTCATTTAACCCCTTTCTTTCACTGGTTATTAATTTTCCATGCAGATTTTCTGATCCAAAGATCCAACTGGACTGCCTGCACAGGGACTGACAGTCACCAGCTCTCTGCTCATGGAGCACTGAGAACTGAGCGATCAATGGTCTTTGATTGCTCATTTCACAATCTTAGAGCCGGCAGGGGACAGATGCATCCAGTTAGGCAAGTATGATTTCTAAAAACAAAAAAAGAAAAAACACTTGACTTCTCGTTTAAATAAATTTGGACTGACTTTTTCATTTGCTGCTCTCGGATCCTGTATACCTTCATACATCCGTCCTTTTCTCATACTTGTTAGCTCAAGAACTACATTTGTTTATTTTGTGCTATAAAAAGAATGATCACATTGATTATCCCTAGGGCATCGCAAATTACAAAAAAGCTATGCTGGAGATTTTCCAGATGGATGTTGTTCATTGTTCTACACTGTAATGATGTCACTAAGCTAAAACAGAGTCAGAAGAAACAGATTTCTAAAGGATCAGAATATTTACCCTTTTCCACACAGTCCTTCCATCTCCTTCTCCTCCATGAGAAACATCGGGACTTCATTTTGGGCTTTAGTTTCCTGAGCTCATCTAATAAAAAAAAATAATAATGTTTTTCCTTGTCTATGGAGTACTCAGATCTATTCCTATCAAATATCACGTCACCGGTCACAATCTTGTGAACTCACATTCAAGATTTGTGTGGTTACAATTGCCTGAATACATAATTAGTTTGGCTAAAGTGTGTGTCATGAGACAAGTATGTGGGCTGCCAATGCTGGCTCACTTCAAAATGAAAATTGTGTGGCAGAGTTTGACTTCAATATTTTTGAGTATTAGACCTAGAACAAGCATTCTGTACAGAGCATCAGAAATCCTCATTTTAAACTTACATGTGTCAGAGACAAAGTATTGAAGGATAAGGAACAGAAAATATTAGCGTTTTAGCGTTACAGCTGGGGAACTAACACAAGTCAGCAATGGAAGGCTCTATACCTTTCTATTGACAGAAGTATGGGGGGGGGGGTGGGGGGAGAAGTGTTCTATACTGTCTGTCACTTTTTGAAAACAGCGCAGCTGTTTGGGGCCCCACCCGCACGGCTGTGTCATTCATTCACAAAGTTCTGTTAATGAATGAACGAACTACAAGTCCCGACAGCCTTGAAGCTGTTGGTTTGTAGTTCTCAATTAACATGGCATTGTTGAGCGCTGTGGTAGTTCGTTGAGTCTTCCTGTCACACTGTATCTACTGGCCCGTATGGGATGTATGGGCACAAAGATGCAGGAGTCCTGCATGGCATCAGCTTTACCTGACTGGATATTTTATTGTTAGTAAGTTAATGAAGATTGCAATGTGGGCCAACATAATCTACCGACTTCAATATGCCAAGTCACAAATATACAGTTAGGGCAAACCAACGTGAATGCTTTTTTCCATTGAGTGGATCAGTATGGTAACCAAGGGTATAGTTATTTTAGAATGAAGACACTAATTGCTGCCTACATACTGTACTTAGCCAAGCAAAAGGGTCATTAAAAGTAGAATTCCAACCTCCCTATAACTAACCCTAAAACCGTCCCCCCCATTACCTATGCTAACCAACCTGATCTTCCATGTGTCAGCCAATGATAGCTACCGGGGAGAGGAGAAAGAGCTTCAGCAACAGCTAATAAAGCCTGGAGAACTGTTGTCGCCCATTAGGCTTTAATGGCCAATCTGTTGTGAATACTCCCTCTTCTCACCTGCAGCCGCCACTGAGTGATCACGGGATCTCGTGCCTGGACCAGAGCAGGCTGAAAGTAGGCAACTACATACATGTCTATTCAATCATATTGTAAATCTGGCAAAACACAACTCAAATTTTAGCCAAATTCTGCTGAATCGGACAATATTTGACCCGTGGGTGGCCCCCTTGCCACCACCTGATTCAACAAAATTTGCTAAAAAAAAAAAAAAAAAAAAAACTTAATTCAACTGAACATAGAGGAAAATGATCCTATCAGCTGCAGTCGCCATTGGTGTAGAGTAGTAGCAATTCCTCCATTTATACTGTTTACAGTGATTTTTCTATTGTTCAGTCTTGTTCAGTCTACCAAATGTATATCGGGCAGTCAGATCAGGTCCAACGGTCAATTTTTCAGGTGGACCTGAGCAGAAGGTCCATGCATTCCTATGGACAGGTGGGTGTAAATAGACTTGTGTCTGTTTACACCTGCCTACCTCGAGGTCCCATCTGGTCTGCCAGATGTGAAATGGACCATTTACTCCTGGATAGCCATAGAGCAGAGCAGGTTCTGTCTGTGTTCGCTCTGCATAAACCTAGCAGACATGAACCTGTCATCTGTCTGCTCTGAGTGGGGGGTGGGGAGTGGGGGGAATATCTGTTCACAAATTCCCTGCTGGTCAGAATGGAATCTGCCCCTGTGAAAGAGGCCTTAGAGTGTGCATGAGTGCTTACAAGATAAATTGTGTTGTATCTTCACCTATGTATCATACAGTCACATGGTACCATGCATGGCCACATTTACTAACATTTAACATGCTCCATTTCCTCCAGATGCAGTTCCATACAATCTCATGATATGAATGGTGAGCCCACACGTTTAGATTTCTTCTAATACTTTCCATACACATGTAGATTTTCAGGCAAGAATATTCGTAAGAAAAGTATGAAAATTCAATGAATGGACGATTTTAAAATGAATGTAATTTCTGAATGATAACCACATACACTGGCCGAAAACTTATTTGATCGAGAAAACTGCCACTTCGAATTTTCCCATCACTGCTGTCGAAAATGAACATCATTTTGAACCCCGCTAATGATTAGAAAATCAAACGAATATTCTTTAAATGAAAATCAATATATGTATGATTAGCTTAAAGCAGAGCTCCACCCAAAAGGAGAAATTCAGCTTTAAGGACTGCTTCCCCGTTCCCCATTAAGGATTGGCACCTTTGGGGGGTGGGGAGCGGGTACCCAAATTTGACAGGTACCCGCTCCCACTTCCGGTCCGACCGCCTAGGCGATTGGAAACGGAAGGTGTCTTCCCTCCCTGTAGTCTTCTGGGACACGACAGGTCCCAGAAGACTACAGGACCATTCATGAAGCACAGTGCTACTCACGCATGCGCAGTGGGTAGCCGGCTGTGAAGCCACAAGCTCTCACAGCTGGGTGCCCACACTGAAGATGCCGGACTCCTGGAATACAGGACGGCCGGTGAAACAGGCTGTGGGGAACACACCACGGGACCGAAGGACAGGTAAGTGGCTTTTTTTTAAAAGTCAGCAGCTACAGTTTTTGTATTTGCGGACTTATTTTTTGACAGGTTGAGTGGAACTCCGCTTTAAGGTTCACAGCCCATGTGATGAGAAGGGCCAATCACCTGCCGCTGTGAGCGCCTCGCAGGCCAGTCTCTGGATCTCCCTCCTGGACTCCTCCTGTCCGGGGATGAGAACACAGGCTCGGACCTCTGAGCACAGCTTCCCCCGACTCTTCACAGGGAACACGGCCTGCAGGATGGCCAGCAAAGCGGAGACCTCAGAGCCCCCACTGCCGTCCTCACACATCACCTCCATCTCCTGCCCATTGACCGCACTCCTCGCCTTCATAATCACTCCGACTACAGCGCCACCTGCCGCCATCCGCTCCCGCACGTCCCGCAGGATCTCCCGCAGCTGACGGCTCGCTCCTCTCATTCCTAAAGACTCCGCCCGGCACAGGAAGAACACCAATCCGAAACGTAAGCGCCGCTCGGGTTTAGGCTGAGGGGCGGGGCTTGTGGTGAGGGCAGTCTGGTTCTCGTGTTTCTGGGCTCCGCGCTGCGGATTCCCTTCACATAGGTGTCCGTCCCCGCCAGGCTCCGTGCTCCTCTCACACCGGGGTCCGTCCCCGCCAGGCTCGGGGCTCCCCTCACACCGGGGTCCGTCCCCGCCAGGCTCGGGGCTCCCCTCACACCGGGGTCCGTCCCCGCCAGGCTCGGGGCTCCCCTCACACCGGGGTCCAGGCTCGGGGCTCCCCTCACACTGGGGTCCGTCCCCGCCAGGCTCCGGGCTCCGCTCACACTGGAGTGCCGTCTTCCCACCAGCAGCTTTCCTCAGTGTATCGTCCTCAGGAGGCAGCTCAGCCGGGAAAATCTCCCTGAGGAATGCGTCTAGCAGAGCCCGGCTCTCCGCCCGCTCCCACAGTTCTCCCACTAGCTGCACGTGTTGCGGTCCTCCGAAGCGGCCCAGCACCTCCTGGAAGCGGCTCTCCGTGCTGTCCCGGGCCATTCCGACTCACTGCAGCCTCGTCCAGTCGTACCTGCCCGCAGGATGAGCCGTTCACACATCACTCTCCGCACCATACCAACCCGACCATTCAGCCAGAGAAAACGTCCAATCAGAAAGCCTCTGGAAGGGGGAATCTTACAATCCCAGCTCCGGATTTACCTCCTGTTCAATCCTATTGGATACGGCCTGACACACCCACGCAACGCCACACCCACTGGGCTGTAGAGCAGGTCCATGTCTAACCTTGACGCTGGGACTGTGACATGTATCTCTGTGTACGATGTACCTGACTCTTCCGTCTACCTGTCCTCATAGAGTGACGTGTAGCGAGCCCAGGATCTCTGTGTGCTATACAAATATACCGATCAGCCATAACATTATGCCCACTGGCAGGTAGGGAATAGCACCGATTATCATGGTATAGTGGCATCTAGAAGTGGGTGGGATGTCTTAGGGAAGTGAATATGTTGAAGTTGATGTGTTGAAAACAGAAAAAGTAGCCACCTGTAAGGATTTGAGTGACTTTGACAAGGGCCAAATTTTAAGGATTAGACAACCGGATCAGATCATCTCATGTATCAGGTTACAGGGATGAAACAAACATTTTATCAATGGCAGGAGTGCTTACAATAGTCAGCTTTTATTTATTCAAGTAAAACCTTTATACCAAAAAGGAAAAAACTGCTGTAACTGATTATAAAGCGTGAGCTGGAGTTTGACTTCAATTTGTTAGTGTATTTAAATTCACTAGTACAACTAACACTCCCCTTTCAGACTGTCAATGCTGCTTTCCAAAGGTGCTCATTCATCCAGAGTGGGAACACTCTAATACAGGAGGTGTGTTACTGGCCAGATCACCAGGTTAAAAAAGAGGGACCAATGCCTTAAAAAAAGAAAAATAATGCTGCTGCTTCCTCCTTTTATGATTGGTAAGCTGCAATATATTACAGTTTCGGCTTTGGGTTTAATACCAACGTACTTGTACATCACTGGACTTACAGACTTTTTTAGAGCCGGCAGTTATCTTTCTTGTAATAGCAATCAGGGTGGCCGATTCCCATTACAAGCAGAGGGAGGGGGACGTTCCTGCCGCCTTCCACCGCTTGCTTGGGAGCTTCTGTCCGACCAGAACCCGAGCAAACAGCTGGTGTGTCCGCTGGCTGGTCTTAGAGCCGAACAAAGCCAGAATCAGCTTTGATCAACTCTGCTATGGTAACCCAGAAGTGATGACCTGGATGTCAACTGTGCCATTTTTAAATACTCAAAAGCATTTGAAAACATCGATCTTGGTGTTTTGAATGCTTTTAAGTGCAGTGGAAGGATTGGGGTGATAAAAAAAATGAAAGCAACAGTGTAATAAAAAAATTAATAGTTTTTAAAAATGAAATTGCCCTCATGCTCGCACACAAAGGTGAACGCACGTTTCAGTTTCTGCACGCAATCAAACAGCAAACGACCCACACATGTGAGGTATCACCATGAACGTCAGATCATGGGCTGTAATTCTAGCACTATACCTCCTCTGTAAATCTAAAGTGGTAACGTATAGGCTTTTAAAGCGTCACCTATGGATAGTAATATTTACGTAATTTGTCACCGTTGCATGGGTTGTACAATATTAAAGCATGACATGTTTGGTATCTATTTTCTCAGTATAACTTCATGTTTTATATTTTATAAACATTGAGTTATATATTGTGTTTTTTGCAGTAAAATTCAAAAAAGTGTAGTTTTTTTTAAATTGCGTTTCAAAAACTTCTGCGCAAATACTGTGTGACATAAAAAAAATTGTAAAACTCACCAATTTATTCCCTAGGGCATCTGCTTTAAAAACATATAATGTTTGGGGGTTCTAAGACTTTTTCTAGCAAAAACTACTGATTGTATTATGTAAACAAAAAGTGCCAGATATGGCTTAGTCTTCAAGTGGTTAAAGGATCTGCTACTGATGACTTGGTGCCAGATACCACAGCATCCCTTTGAAGGGCTACTGGAATCCATGCCTCAAAGGGTTATGGTGGGTGGTCATAATGTAATGGCTGGTCAGTGACATGTTCATTGCATGCCGACTCTTCCTTCTACCTGTTAAGATTTATTTTATTTATTTCAGGTACTTATATAGCGCTGTCAATTTATGCAGTGCTTTGTATATATATTGTACATTCACATCAGTCCCTAACCCTCAAGGGGCGTATAATCTAAGGTCCCTAATTTACAGTCATACATACACATACTAGGGCCAATTTAGACAGGATTCAATTAACCTACCAGCATGTCTTTGGAGTGTAGGAGGAAACCAGAGTACCCGGAGGAAACCCACGCAGGCACAGGGAGAACATGCAAACAGGCAGGTGGTGCAGTGGCTGGGATTCAAACCAACAACCCTAGTACTGCCAGGTGGAAGTGCTAACCATTTAGCCACTGTGCTGCTCAGTTCAAATAAAGTGATATGCACAGTACTTCCTATCTCTGTGTACAATGCCAATGACTCTTCCTTCTACCATACATCTCAAATTTTATAAATTGAAAATGAGGGACACTTCACAATGTGTTATCACTTATTTGCACTTTACTGATCCACAGAGATTGGAGCACAGTGTGTTATTGTTTACCAGTATATTTTTAATTCATTTCTATTATTATTTATTGTTTAGCATTTTTAGGTGTTAGCACTTCACTATTTAAATATATAATGAAAAACTTTATTAACCCCTTCCCACCTACACCTCCTGGCTCTTTTAAGAGCTTTTATATGCCAGGAGTTGGAGGCAGGCATTTGGGTCATGTGAATGCTGTGATTGGTTGTCACAATGATCACATGATTGGAAAGCTCATGATTGCATGTATGCATTGGGAGCTTGCCAATCCCCACTGTCTACTGTGAGCATTCTCTCAGCGCGGTAAGTTGTTTATACAGGGCTGCATATATGCCGCTGCTTGGCGTTAAGGCCCCTGCTGCGGAGAGGCTGCATATATGCATATGGCTGGCGGGGAGGTGTTAACGTAGTCAGAGACTGCTTAGCAACTATCAATTGTTAAGACAATGAACACTTTGGTGACAAGCATGTAATGTACAATATAGTGCAGAAGTCTGTAGTGCAGAATGCAACGATCAGGAGTACATAATGCAGGTTTAGGAACACACAACTTAGGGAGCGGGGTCAGGAGTGTGTAATGCATTATGGGGTAACAAAAAGGGTGCAGGAGTCAGGGTTGTGTAAGGGCTCGTTCACACTTGACTGTTTTACCAACACTTGCCAAACGCCCCTATAGCATTTGGCAAGCGTTGGTCCGGCGTTTGCGGAGCGTTTTTTAATGCTTGGCAAACGCTCCGCAAACGCCGCATGCGCGGTTTAGCGGAAGTTGCTAGGCGTTTGCCGAGCGTTAAAAATGCCCCACAAACGCCTACAGTGGGGATCGAAAGTTTGGGCACCCCAGCTAAAAATTTGTATTAATGTGCATAAAGAAGCCAAGGAAAGATGGAAAAATCTCCAAAAGGCATCAAATTACAGATTAGACATTCTTATAATATGTCAACAAAAGTTAGATTTTATTTCCATCATTTACACTTTCAAAATAACAGAAAACAAAAAAATGGCATCTGCAAAAGTTTGGGCACCCTGCAGAGTTAATATCTTGTACTGCCCCCTTTGGCAAGTATCACAGCTTGTAAACGCTTTTTGTAGCCAGCCAAGAGTCTTTCAATTCTTGTTTGAGGTATCTTTGCCCATTCTTCCTTACAAAAGTCTTCCAGTTCCTTGAGATTTCTGGGCTGTCTGTCACGCACTGCTCTTTTAAGGTCTATCCATAGATTTTCAATTATGTTGAGGTCAGGAGATTGTGAAGGCCATGGCAAAACCTTCAGTTTACGTCTCTTGATGTAATCCCCTGTGGATTTTGAGGTGTGTTTAGGATCATTATCCATTTGTAGAAGCCATCCTCTCTTTAACTTCAGCTTTTTCACAGATGGCATCAAGTTACCATCCAAAACTTGCTGAAATTTGATTGAAACCATTTTTCCTTCTACTCGTGAGATGTTCCCTGTGCCACTGGCTGCAACACAACCCCAAAGCATGATTGATCCAACCCCATGCTTAACAGTTGGAAAGAGGTTCTTTTCATTAAATTCTGTGCCCCTTCTTCTCCAAACGTACCTTTGCTCATTCCGTCCAAAAAATTCAATTTTAACCTCATCGATCCACAGAACTTGTTTCCAAAATGCATCAGGCTTGTCTATATGTTCATTTGCAAAGTTCAAACGATGATTTTTGTGGTGAGGACGTAGAAGAGGTTTTCTTCTGATGACTCTTCCATGAAGACCATATTTGTACAAGTATCTCTTTATAGTGGAATAGTGTACCACAACTCCAGTGTCTGCCAGATCTTTCTGGAGGGATCGTGCAGTCAAACGTGGGTTTTGAATTGTTTTTCTCACAATCCTGCGAGCTGTTCTGTCTGATATTTTTCTTGGTCTTCCAGATCTTGCTCTAACTTCCACTGTTCCTGATGACTGCCATTTCTTAATTACATTCCGAACAGAGGATATTGACATCTGAAAACGCTTTGCTATCTTCTTATAGCCTTCTCCAGCTTTGTGAGTGTCAACTATTTTCAGTTTCAGTTTTCTAGACAACTGCTTAGAAGAACCCATGGTGCTGATTGTTGGGGTAAGGTCAGATGAGTCTGGGCATTTAAAACCTGAGATTGACATAACCGGGTCTTCCCAGACAATGATTGAGAACAATCCATGACACTGGCAGGTCTCAGCTTTGCAAAGGGGGCAGTGCATGCTATAAATTCTGCAGGGTGCCCAAACTTTTGCAGACGCCATTTTTTTGTTTTCTGTTATTTTGAAAGTGTAAATGATGGAAATAAAATCTTAACTTTTGTTCACATATTTTAAGAATGTCCAATCTGTAATTTGATGCCTTTTGGAGATTTTTCCATCTTTCCTTGGCTTCTTTATGCACATTAATACAAATTTTTAGCTGGGGTGCCCAAACTTTCGATCCCCACTGTATAATGAAGTTTAAATGGTGTTACCGCTCCGCAAACGTCCCGCAACCGTGCTGCAAACGCCGGCCGGGCGTTTGCGGAGCGGCACCATAGACTAGAATAGGAGGCTTCAATGCCTCCTGACTCGACCAGAGGCGTCCGTTTTGCCACGACGCTAACGCTCTCGTTATAAAAGCACCATGTGCTGCAATGTGCAGAATTGTCCAAGGCGTTTGGGAAGTGGTAAAAACGCTTCCCAAACGCCTTTCTGCCGCCTGCACACAACGCTAGTGTGAACGTAGCCTAACACACAGTGTGGGGGGCAGGAGAGTGTAAAATACCCCCAGGAAGCAATGCTCTCCCTCACTTTACCGTTTCAGCAAATACCTCCATTTTCTCCGCTCTGATTCTGCACACTCACCTCTCCTAGTACAAATCCGCTTCCTCCCCCTCCCAGAACAAATTCTACTCCACCACCCCAACCCCCTCACCCAAGAACAAATCTTTCCCCTTCATTCCCCGATCCCAACCCAAATCCCCCTTCTCTTTAAACTCTTTTCCCCTCCCTCCCCCAAATTCCTATATAAGAACCTGTAGAAGGAAGAGACAGGTGCATTGTAAATCGAATGGCATGTGCAGTGTTCTCTGTCTCTGTATATTCCGGTCTAACGTCCTACGCAACTTCCGGTGAGTGGAGTGCACGCCGTAGCGGTAC
Source organism: Staurois parvus (assembly GCF_062004578.1). Lineage (NCBI taxonomy): Eukaryota > Metazoa > Chordata > Amphibia > Anura > Ranidae > Staurois > Staurois parvus. The sequence continues at coordinate 657,246 of NW_028318172.1, forward strand.
GTTCCAAGCGGCAATCTTTGTGCTTGTATAGAGAGACACTCTGTCACCCTCTGCCAAGGCTGTGATGTTTCTGATGCTGTCCTGGATGATATGGGAACTATGAGAGCCGGTTGGAGGCAATAAATAATGCTTTATTTTATCTTTTAAAATGTGAGTGGCCTGGTGTTGTTAATAGCACTATATGCGGGTATTAGCAATATTACACTATATATGTTTCTTTCCTTACACTGCCTTGGAGTCTGTCTGGAAGAAGTCGGGAGGTAGTAGAAGGAGAACGCAAGGTCTCATGTAGTGGAATGAAGTTCTGGACGCTGTAAAAGGAGAGTATACGATCCCTAAAAGGCATTTAATTCACCAGTATCTGGTTCTGGATTTGCGCTGGTTATATTGTTTTTTCTGTATATGATGCGCCTGACTTTTCTTCTACGTTTCCCCATGTACAAAAAGCTGCACCATCCATTTGGTTCTGTGCTGACCTTGGAACCATTATCGGAAGCACTCTGCTCAGATATTACTGCCAAGTTTTTAGACAAATCAAAGTCAAATAAATAAAACAGCAAAGAAAGAACAATTTTAGGAACTAACAAACTAGAGTATAAGTGCAGTGCATGCACGGGAAGCCATGAACCAGCTTCATACAGGATGTATATAATTTGAAGAACAATGTTCAGTAGTTGTGGATGTGTGATAAAAGTTAATGCTTTGCTTTTATAGAAAAACAGTCAAATAGAAACATCTTTTTCTGTTGAACGCTTGCTATTCAAATACATTTGTGTCAGAGTACAAAACAGAACCCATGGATCAGCTTACTATGGGGATATTGAAATCTCTGTGTTTCTGAAAATAGGTGGGAAAATAAAAATGAAGCAAACTTGTAGAAAACTGTCAGAAAAGGAAATTTATACATAACCAACCCTGGGCTACAAAATACACATAAATTGGCAGCACAAAATATCACTGAAATGTGAATCTCGTGGAGATATGATACCTGGCTATCATGTATTTTCAGTGGTTCAAATATACTGTATAATAAAGGTAATCTATAAATATGGATGCCACTACTGACCCTCTTCTGAAAATGCTTATTACTTGGCTTTCACTCAGTTAAACATTTTTTGAGTTGAGAGGTTAGCAGTACCAGTTTTCATACTAAATAGAAGTCTTTCACAGCGTCTATATAATCTTAAATAACCCCTATAGTGATATGGTGTTACTCCTTCTTATTTAGTATTCTTCCATACGTGGTTGATACTCCATCCACCAATTGTTACCCTCCAAAAAAGATATAAATGCACATAGTGTATTATCCTCACTACTCACAACAATCACAAGAAACGCACTCACAAAATCAGTGTAAAATCGTGCTTAAAGCGGAGTTCCACTCACCCTGTCAAAAAATAAAAGCAGCTACAAAAACTGTAGCTGCTGACTTTTAAAAAACAGCCACTTACCTGTCCCTCGATCCTGTGGTGTGTCCCTCGCAGCCTGTTTCCCTGGCCGTCCTGTATTCCAGGAGGCCGACATCTTCACTGTGGGCACCCGGCTGTGATAGCTTGCAGCTTCACAGCTGGGTACACACTGCACAGGCGCGAGTAGCGCTGCGCTTCATGAATGATCCTGTAGTCTTCTGGGACCTGTCACGTGTCCTAAAAGACTACAGGGAGGGAGGGAGGACACCTTCCGTTTCCAATCGCCTAGGTGATCGGACCGGAAGTGGGAGCGGGTACCTGTCAAATTCGGGTACCCACCCCCCAAAGGTGCCAATCCTTAATGGAGAGCGGGGGAGCAGTCCTTAAAGCGGAACTTCCCCTTTTGGGTGGAGCACCACTTTAAATCACTGGACCATGTGTCCACTTCTGTGCGTCTGTAATCCTTACTCTTACCCACTTTTTACTTGAAAACGCCTTATAACAAATTCCACCAACAAGGTTCCTTCAATACACAGTCTCTTATTTCATTCTCCCCTTCGTAGGAGATGTACCCTCCGAAGAAAATAAATATAGTGTGATATCCTCAATACCTCTATAATGTGTTCCCTTGTGCTCCCCTCAATCATCAATTGTGACCACCAGTGATACGTGGATGAACGTTCCACCACCTCACAGACCATGCACCTTACCGGACTGAGCCAATGCACAAGCATAGAATAGAAACAGCTCTTCTCAGTCAGTAATATTCCCAGTTTCCAATGGCAGTATATAATGGGTCAGAATAGATAAGTATATATAGTGCAGTATGTTTTTTAAAATCAGCTATTTATTCCAGTAAAAAAGCACTTACAAACAAACACAGCATAACAGCATTAGGCATATCTCTTCATTAAAATCAGCAACAGCGTTTGTTCACTATAGACCTCATCCAAGATGGCCACTCAACTTCTGGTCTACAGGGGGGGGTTTAAATAATTGTCGGACATAAAATGAGAATTTTATCATGTGTGCAGAAACAGCTCTGACAGCGAAAGGGCTAAAGAGGCTTTAAAAAACAAACAAAACATGCTTGCAAATGAATTAATAGGTTCCCATTCCACAGCCCTCTGTGTCACTCTTCACTCTCTTGAGAAGATAAGCTTCTTGAAGAATTTTGAGAATCCAAAATTTACAGGAGCATTCGATTGCATTTCTCTGTGCGCTGTGTTTCCAACCACTGACCCCTACATCTTTACAGCAGACAGTAGTATATACTTCAGATGAAATGCTGACCAGGCATCTAGCACATCTAAAACATTGTGAAAAGTTAAAGATGTTTTAGACAACATAGCTGTTGCTATGATTTATGAAACCATAGACTAAAGATCATTGGTACAGGTAAGGTATTATTACTTTTCTATGCACGCATATTGATCCTCTGGTTTCTAGTCACCTTCCCGAAACAAGTAAGAAGATCAGGAAAGTCAGAGTAAAGGAAATCCCTTATCTGCATACTTGTCCTGGCCTAATGACTCAAAGTACTAAAGCCTTAGTGAATATCACAGCCAGGCATCTAGCATTATCATGATGAAACATCAACAATGGCAATGTTTTTTCAGTAATGGTTTCATTAGAAGGAAATCTGAACTGAGCAAGTGTTAAACCCATTCCATATCTCTCATGCTAACATTTCTAGTTCCCTGCTGTCATTCTTATCTGATTATTTCAATAGTGTTCCATCACTAACCCTGAACAAGAAAGAAGCTAGTAAAGTCATTAGAAAGTCAATGAATCAACATGATCAACTGTGAAAGCCCCCCTATTTTTTCTTTCTTTCTTTATTATTTAGGTCTACACGACCAGCAGTGTAAACCACAGCATTTATCGAGCCTTATTATACAAAACCATCCTCAGCCCCATCAGTCATCTTCCTCACTCTTCTCATTTACTTTAGTCTTCTTCCTCTGTCCTCGTGTACTTCCATCTTCCTGCGTACAGAGTTTAGAAGTGTAAAGTTTTGTACATAACACAAGAATAAAATCATTGTTAGTTCAAATGCCTTTCCCTCCTTTTACTGAAACTTTAAAGTGTTACCAAACCCAAAACAGTAAAATCAGTCTGTATATGCAGTAAAGCATGCTATTTATACTCACTGTAGAACCTAAGGGGTTAATCCTTTGCATTTTGTAAAAAGGTTGTTTGATCCTGTCTCCTCTTCTTCTGTTCCCAATCTGTTTGTTGATAGTACAGAGCTCTAGGAGTCACTCTAGCAATACACACTAAACTGAGCATGTTTAGAGTGTTTTTTTTTCTTTGGGAGGGTGTGTGTGATCAGCACAGGGCCAATCAGCACTGTCCAAACAGAGGGTCAAGGGTTATGCAGCCTCATAGGACAGTCAGAGCAGAATGAAAACTCCTACTACAAGCTTTAACCAGTGCTCAGCTGGACACTGATACAAGTCACTAGGCTGCTATATAATGCTGATGAGAAAAGGTACTTAGCAGTTTATATTTACTAATTGCATTCCCATGTTGTGTGTACTGTGGGAGGCCAGATATAGTAAATGCAGGGTAATGAGTTTAGTAACACTTTAATGTCAATGTGACTGACACCTTTACCTTTTAATGCATTCTTGACATTAAGGTCAAACATGTCCCAATACATTTATGTACCCAAACACACATTTTCCCTGTTTACTGCCTCCAGGTCCACAGTGCCATTGCCTGATCCTCCAGGCTACCTGAATGTGTCACATGCACAGTGAACTAAGGACAGTGGAGACTCCAGCTATGTCAATCACTTGCAGGAAGGAGGGGGGAAAGGGAACTGGCTTGCTATTGGAACTATGTATCCTCGCATTAGTGGACACAAGGAGACTCGCATGCAAAGGTAGCTCCATGGATCCCTGTGAAGGGATGAGGCCTTACCTGTTAAAAAAAAGGAATGAAGCCACCTAAAAACAGGACCAGTAATGTGGTCTTCTGTACTTTATGATTATTTCATTGAGGGTTTAACATCAATTTATGTCCCTTTCGCAAAATGTCCACCATAGTCCACAGACATGTAAGTAGGTCCTCTTGGGGTTCTATGCTGTCATTGCTGCAATTAGGGATTCTACAGAAGTACAGGGCTCTTCCTGGCTGCTTTCTATCTCAGCATCTGCTTGAGCCCATGCACATTCACCTTATCTGCTAACCAACCCCCTGGTCCAATGCAGTACCAACCCCTGTAGTGATGAGCAGTTGCACCTTCACAAGGCCTTGCAATTCTAATTCTGATTTCAGTCTATGGCATGGAAGATCTCACCATGCGCTTGGGGTCCAAGTTCTGTTTGAGAGGTCCTCCCTCACTGACAGGAGGGTAGACCTCCTTCTTTTAGCTACCACCAACTGCTGGGCCTTACCAAGTTTACACTTGTATTCAGGATCCTGTATTCCCCACCAATGCAGCCTGTTATGTGTCTCACCTATCCAGCCCCCTGCTGTCCGAGTCTGCATTTACATGGGTATTTATCCACAGTGCAAATCCCAGCAGCAGGAATCTACTGATGATGGGCTCTGTGGCTGCAGGTACCTGCTCACTGTTGTCAAACCCAGCAAGAATCTTTAGATTTCTGCCCCTGGGATTCACACATTGACTAAATGCCCATGCAAATGTAGCCTAACTGGCCCACTTAACATGCTTCCAATCAGGTATTCAGGCATCCTCTTTGAGTAACATCACTCCAGACAAAAGAAAAGTCTGTGTCTTTTACTGAACACTTGCACAACACATTTCCATAATGGGTCATCATGTTCGACAGGTAAACATTATGGTAACTATTGTAACAGTTTTTACCCATCTTCAGTGGTATGACACAAGGAGTTTCCCTTGTTCTGCAGTCGGGTACACTTTGATGAATCAGCCCAACACCAGGGGAAACCCTCCTCACAGAAAGCCAAGGAGAAATATGATACAACTTTTGAGAAGGAGTGAAGAATGATGAGGTACTGTACATCCTCAATGAATACATACATGCTTGAAAAGAAATGTGTGATGAGGAAAATGAGAAGACAGCCTTCCTGAAACTGCATACAGCTTGGATGCCTCTGACATCAGAATTTTCATAATCACTGATCTTGAACAAATATGCAGCTAATAAAGTCAGAAATTTTGGTGTGCATAATTGTTCCAGGCTAGTGTCTCAGTGTATTTAAGAATGTGGATTAACATGACAGCCAGGTATATATTTGCAAAAGAAAGGTTCAACAATGTTAGTCTACATGGTATCCCAGTACAGGTTTCTTTTAACCTGTGCCAATATTCCTGGATATGTATTAGTTTCATAGTTAGTCTGGCTGAAAAAAGACAAAAGTCCATCCAGTTCAACCATATATAGTTTCATGTTGAGATTATCAAATTGTAAAGCTAATACATAGGAAACCACTGTATTTAGGTATTGAAGAATCATACAGTATGTCACCTGGTTTATGTGTCCCTTGGTATCCTCAGCCACTACATCACTGCCAAGGTTAGGATATTAACCTGAATAGGAACTTTGATACTAGCTAATGACAAGTGGCTTAAGAGGATTGGAATAAAAAATAGGAAGGAACCTGGGATATCAGATAAGGGGAAAGTGTGCAAGACAAATAAAGAAGAGTTCCATTAAAACCTAATCATAATCTAAAAGGAATGCCAAACTGTATTTATAAAGCTGAACAACATGAAAATTGCAGCAAACAAACCTGGAGCAGTGAAATAAAAGCAAATAAAGTAGATGTTTTTGTAATTAAACAGTCAAATCAACCACGAAGGTGATGAAATATATCAAGTGATTGGCTAATATAGTCTGATGTTCCACTTTTGTTCTCTATTGCTCCAGCTGGTGCACTGCTCAAAACCAAATGGGGTTTTGTAAGAAAGGTGTTCCTCATAGGCCCATAATAACCTTTAATTCTTTAACCTCTCTGTATGGTAATGTGATATTCGGATTAGTGGGTTTAAGGCTACTTTAGATAAGAAATAAACTACTTCCGCCTAATTGCACCACATAAAAGGTATCTTTGTACCAGTGTCAACATCGTTTAGGTGTAATAAATAGGATTAAGGTACCTATTTTTCTCTATTTTGCTTTTGTCTTGTGGTTTCAGCGACCTGAAGCAAACAGTAGCAATTTAGTCACTGCTGGCGCAAGGATATGTGAAAGAGACAGAAGAAGCAAGGAAAAGGAACAGGATGTTATTTGAATAAATACACATACATGAATGTGCAGCTAAAACTGAACGTTAACCCAGAATTCACAAGCTTAGTGATCATTAAAACAACAGACACTTTACATATCTTATTATTACTGACACAATATCTGCTTGTGTACAACCAACTTACAGATCATGGTCTGACAGTTGAATCTCTCACTCACTTTTAAAGTGTTACTAAACCCACAACAGTAAAATCAGTCTGTATATGCAGTAAAGCATGCTTGTTATACTCACTGTGGAACCTAAGGGGTTAATCCTCTACATTGTGTAAAAAGGATGTTTGATCCTGTCTTCTCTGATCCTCCCCTTTTTCCACAGTCCCCAATCCATCTGATGATCGAAAGTAGCCTTGGGGGCAAGCTGCACATGCTCAGTTTAGTGTGTATTGCTCGATAATTTTTTTTTTTCTTGGGAGAGTGCATATGATCAGCACAGGGCCAATCAGAGCTGTCCAGACAGAGGGTCAAGGTCTTGCAACCCCACAGGACAAGCAGGCAAGAATAATCTTCTCCTACAAGCTTTAACCAGTGCTCTGCTGGACACTGATAGATGTCACAAGACTGCTCTAACTGCTGATGAGAAAAACTATTTAGCAGTTTATATTTACTTTCATTTCCATGTGCTGTGTACTTTGGGAGACCAGATATAGTAAATGCAAGGTCTTGGGTTTAGTAACACTTTAAAGTTTCTAAATTGTAAAGGCCTGTGGACAGCTGAGACAAATAATGAGGTCTGGCTACCAGGACTTAAGGCAGCACTAAAGCTATTAATACTGGCCTGTTCAACAGTCCCTTGCCAGCATCTTCTTCTGAGTGCCAGTCTTTGGGCCCCTTCTTTGGCCGGCATGGGATGACATCACTCCTGTGCATGTGCAGCAGCCAGTCATCCCAGCACTCGGCACCAGAAAAGACAGCAAGCACGCAGGTAAGGGCATTTTAATGCAGAAGAGACATTGCATGTCTCCTCTGCAGTAAAAGCCTGCCTGCTTGCTGTTTCTTTAGTTTTGTTTTAAGATGCAGGCTTAGGAATAGTGGCTTTTCCTACCTAAAGTTCTTCAAAGCCTCTGGGTTTCAGGACCCAGCCCAGAACGTAAGAAAATGCAAAATGTAAGGTTCAAAAAGACAAACATTGACATCCTTTATTATAAATTAAACTCCTAGTTTAATTTAACTGTATGCGTAGTATAGTCATATTATAGCAACAGTAGTAGAATGTTGTCCATCTGTAGAAACTAGCTAAAATACTTATCTTTAAACAAAAAAACTTTTGCACTAGATGCGTGATAAAGTACAAATCATAAATAAAATAAATTGGATAAATAGCAATATTTTGTAATAAACAATGTTGCCACTTCTAAACAAATTAATATAATCAACAAAAGAACCTTCAAAGTGATTCAGTACCGCAAAGAAAATTATATATGCATATAAATAAGTGAGTGATTATTCAACATAAATGAAAAACAAAATAAAAAACCATAAAATGTCCTTTCCCCCAAATGAATCTTCTAATTCCCAAAAAGAAATCATCACGTGCAAAAAGATGGCGTTCCCCCTTTCGGGTATGCACTCACCGAATAGCCATGCCCCCCATTCTCATGGTTGGCTAGAATCACTTATACAGTGAATCCGAATGTGAAGGAAATCAACCAAAAACTATATTGTTACACTCCTCTTTGTTTATCCTCCAATCTCCATGCCTGTCATTCCCATAATCAGCTGGCACCACTTCACAGGTTAACAGATTCCTAATAATGAGGAATTTATAGCAACATGGATAACTCTCTCCTTCTCCTTAATCTCTCTCTCTTTCTCTCAGGATTAGTGGTCCACGATTCAGTCCCAATCTCGGCCCCAGTCTGTAATCATCAGCTGCTCGCTAACCTTGTAACATAGTGCACTCACCACCAGGAAAATGTCACCTGTAGTTTAAATAGCTGTGATGAGCCCAATAAGGCTCTCCACTAGCTAAGCGATTGTCAGAGCCTAATTAGGATTGTGTGAGTGTGATGAAAAAAAACAATGAAATCCTAAAAATGAGGCTGAAGATAAATAAAGCAATCTAAGATTACAATGTACATCTAATTAATGATTAAAAACATGCACACAGTGAAATAGCAATATGGATATAATTATATCTACAGGCATGTGGCCCAGATTAAAAAAAATAAATAAAGCACAGCCCAAAAGTTGCTATAACTAAGAGGGTGCAAAAATACTGTTCAGGTCTTACCCACATACTTTGCCCCACAACCAGGCACGTAGGCTCATTCACACATTTCTCCAATAACCAGTTTAGGGTTTCTTTGTCTTTTTTGAAGAATTTGGATGGGGTTGAGGGAGATGAGTGAGATGCTCCAAAAACAGGAACTATATACATTGAAGACTTTATCTAATCTTCAGGATAAGATATGTTGGAGTCTTTGCTTGAATCAAACAATGGACTTCAGCTTAAGGCCATAGTAGTAGTAGAAGTAATAATAACTTCTTTAGAGCCCCAGAGCAGTATCCCTGAAGTAGGTCAGGTGGACAAAGCTCTTCCGAACACCAGCTGGTGTTCCCTTTGCTAGATTTGCAGCTGACTTCCTAGCACCAGAGGGGTTAAACAGCACACAGTCTCTAAGATCCCTTACCCTGGTTCACATTTGTGCGGGTGGTGCCGCTGCGTATCTGCACAAAAATCCGTGTAGCCACACCACCCATACAAAGGAATGCAGACCTGCGGGTGGATGCCATTAATTCTAATGGCAAGCTGCCCGCACTGGAAATCGCAACCATACTGGGAACCAAGGTTCCCGTGCGGGCTGAGTTTTCCGAAGAAGTGCAGGGACTTCTTCCCTGTGTGTCCCGGGGCACAGGAGTCCATTCAAATTAATTGGCTCTTGTGCCCACGCAAAATGTGGCCCGCAGGAACGCGGAGATGTGAACCTAGCCTTAGGGATGTCTTTACTCACAAGGCCCAAGAGCAGCTGGATGCCTTCCTCAATGATACCAGATCTTCTATAGACAGCCCCTCAGTCAGCACAGCAGGATTCATGTCTCAGTATTCATGCCCTCCAGTCGCCCATCTGAGGCCACACTAGCAGTAGTTGCCTGGGAAGGCAACGTGCCCTTTCCCAGGCTGGACCAATTCTGTAAAGGAAAAGACCCACAGCCCCATGTGACCACTGAAAATATACAGTTACCCAGCATGCTATCAAAGCCAGTCTCTCTGGAATAGGCTGAGGCTGTATCAATATTCATGCTCCATCTGCATAACTCCACATCTATCATCTAGAAACTTTTCAAGTTTCCTGGATACAGAGGAAGCTATGGGCAGACTGACAGCAACTGAGCACACAGAGCAAACCTAACTAAATGATCACAGCTCACCAAGTACCGCGATCTAACTATGCTTTTACCTAACAAATAATTACAGCCACTCTGACTAGAGTGACAACTTAATTTACCTATCAAAGACACAACTAATTTTATCGATCTGTAGCACCTACCTAGGAGAGTGCTACACCTGCATAAAACAAGAAAGGAGAGAGAAGAGCAGCATGCATAAAAGTATTTAACAGACAAATAAAATCAGTGGTTGCACTCAAACTGGGGGGTATAGAAGCCTGTCAGGTGGCTTGGAGGATAAGTCCAAAATCAGTGTATAAGTTAAATCAGATCTCCACATTAGCCACTGGCTGTGGAAAGAATAGGCTGAAGTTAAAATGACACTGACGGCAGAGATAGATGGAGCTGATGCAAGGTCTTGCGTCCAAGAGCCAAAATCCTGCTATCACTGCTGTGTACCCCAATATACAGGGAGACGTTTCGAAGCAATCCTGCTTCTTATCAACCTCTGTCACTAAAACATTTGTGGCCATATTGAGTAAGGGCAGATGATTCATGTAGCATTTCCTTACTGAAATCCACCATCTGTCCTTAGCTCAAGCATGTACATAGGAGGGTGTGCCTAACTAAGATTCCTCTAACAACCCCCCCCCCCCCCCCCCCGAAAAGGCCTGGGATGTATGACATGATTTGCCTAGGCTTAGAAGTAACTGACGAGATGTTAAAAAAAGTTTAAAACAAGAAATATGATATTTTTTCCTATCTGTTTTTCTAATGCTAGCAGCATAAGGATTCAAAATAGTCAGTATTGATTGAGAGAGTAAAGTCCTACTTTAGGTAGTTGTAAAACTTCAGACATGAAATCTGAACAAAGTACATTCTTCTATACTGTGTACTTGTCTTTATCCAAAGCTTTGAGTGTGATTTCTCTGCTGCCTCTGTCACTTCTGACAGCTTTTCTACCAACAGAAAAAAGGCGACAGGGGAGGAGAGCTCTAGCACACAGCCTGTGCTTAAAGTGATACTAAACCCAGAACCCTGCATTCACTATCTGGTCTCCCACAGTACACACAACATGGAAATGTAATTATTTTAGTAAATATAAACTGCTAAATACCTTTTCTCATCAGCAGTTAGAGCAGTCTTGTGACTTCAGCAGAGTACTGGTTAAAGCTTGTAGGAGTTTTCTTTCTGCTCTAGGAGGATGTGAAACCCCTGACTCTCTGTCTGGACATTACTGATTGGCCCTCTGCTGATCACATGCACTCTCCCAAGAAAATAAAAACCTCTTTAGCAATACACAACAAACTGAGCATGTGCATGTGACTACGGATTTCAGTCTGTATTAGGTGGTCATTTCATCAAGAGGAGGGGCAGAGAAGAAAGGATCAAGCAGCCTTTTTACACAATGCAGAGGATTAACCCCTTAGGTTCCACAGTGAGTATAACAAGCATGCTTTACTGCATATACAGACTGATTTTACTGTTGTGGGTTTAGTAACACTTTAACAGTCAGAGCTGTGCTTGTTCTCCATCTACTTTGTGGAGCGGGTGCTCAGAGCTCTTCTCGCTTAGCTGTGCAGTGTGTGAATTCAGATCCCTGCCCCCTGCTTTGTGCTGCTGACAGATTCTGTGTAAATTATGTGTGTTGTAGAAGACTGTACAGGTCAAATGGCTGCAGATAAATATGTACAACTTATGTAGGAAGATTTGTTTAATTTCTGTGTATCACCTGAGGCTAGTCACTTCAACTAAGTATATGTAAGAGTTTACAACCACTTTCAAGCTCTGCTCTGCAGTCAAACACGTTTTGTGTGCATACTAGAGGTGTTTGCTAAACTGTAATTACCATGAAACAAACATAAGCAATAATGTTTATTCTTAGGTAAGAAAAACACACAGGGCTGCTGTTAAGAAACCAATGCAAAACACAGTTTACTATGCTTCAGTTATAAATGAACACAGTGAGTAATTGGTACCGATAACTCATTGTGTTCATTCAGGAAAGGAAGGGGCTGGTAAATGTGACATTTACCCAACCGTTCCCCCACTCTCCATCCTGAAGGATCCTATTGTGTGCTTGCAGCTGCTGGTGGTGAGAAGAGGAGGGAAGCAGCTGGGTGCACAAAGGGGTTCCTGGGCAGCACGGGGAAATGTATGGTGCACAAGGAGGGTGTTGTGTGCAGCAGGGGGACAATTACTGGAACCAATCCCCTGTATGGCTCTCTGCAGCTGAAAGCCAGCGTGAGAGAGAGGAGAAGCAGCCAGCTTTCAGCTGCTGCAGAGAGAGCCATACAGGCGATCAGTTCCAGTAATTGCCCAACCTCTCCCCCCGTACTGTGTTGATCACCGCCCCTTACCACATCCGATTCATCCAGCTGCCTGGGCCTAGTACAGAAGGACTGGTACCCCCTTATCCACAGCCCTGGTAACACATTTATATATTTAATATTTTATTTATATAGAACTGTGGCAATTGTGCGCACAGGGACAGGGACGCTGGCAACCATTTTGTTAGGTCTACCATTTTATCTCATGACTCTCATAATACCCCCCCTTCCCTTCTGAATGGAATGTGAGTCTGTAGTGAAGGGGGGTCAAAAGTGCATAGGCACAGCTGAATAAGCTCCATGGTTGTAAATTCCTAATTAGCCTGGTTCCAGAATGTCTGCTTGACAACGACTTTTCTCTGCCCAGTCATAAAACCATAACTCAGTCAGTCATGACCTGTAAGCATTACAGCAGAGGGTGCCATAAAACGTACATCCCACATGAGTTATTTTTCATACAAATTCATAGACCTCAGCAGGAACTGGGCACATTGATATGAAGTATATATTCGGATAGGTCATTTTAATATGAGTCACATGACACCTTACATCCCTATGTAGCGTCTACAAGAGGGTAGAAAGCATTATCTTTTATCCGGAGTGGCAGGATATGCTACAGTTTGCGCATTTGGAATATGATTCTAAATATTAATCTGCCAGTTGCTAGGATGCTACCTGTACCTATTGAAGGTTATTGACCGTAGTATGAACTTGGAAGGGATTTGGTCATAACCTTGGTAACCGCCTAACACCCATCACCAAATGAGGCGATTGGATATTTGCTCTCAGGAGACACCCCTTTGAGATAATAGAAAAAGACTGACAGCCTGGAGAAAAGTGAGAGCTCTCCCTTTTAACATCAGGAACCATCTTTGGGAGAAAGGCAACCTTTTTGTTCGGACGATTGCACTGTGCTCAAACCAAGGACTTTTGCAAGTATTCTGCCTTCTGAAACTTCTTTCTTTTATTGGTTACATCTTTTTCTGTAAATATGTTTATTGCACCATTTTTACCTTTTTAGTAATAAATCCTATTTTCTGAAAAGTGTTGAAGCTGTCTCTAAAGCTTTTAATGCAAACTAAAAGAGTCCCTGTCTCTGAAGAGCGTTACTGTATGTATTAATCCTCTGAATACATCTGTCTGCGGTGACAGTGTGTTACAGATGCTTATTCTAATATCATAGTGCTACTGCTAAGATTTGTGAGTTTCCTCCTTCTCTGTAAAAAAAGGTGGTGGTGGCAATGTGAAGTGTTAATTGTGTAATTAAACTGACCCAGTAACAAACGCTCTCAGGCTGCTGGCACATAGATTGTGGTCCTGCGAGCTGGAAAATCTTTGTGCAGGGCGCAGCTGAGAGTGGCATTGTTACGCAAGTGGCAGCGCGGAGTGAGATCGGCTGGTCATTCAGTCACAAGTTGGTGAGAAGGGCTGGGGTCTGACGCTGCGCACCTTCACAAGAACTATATCTTTTTTTGTTTTAAATAGAACTAAAAACATCACCTGGGTTATATTTCGGAACCATGGACACATAGGTGTTTATTTACTAAAGCTAGAGAATGCAAAATCAGGCTCACTTCTGCATAGAAACCAATCAGCTTCCAGTTTTTCTTGCCAAAGCTTAATTGAACAAGCTGAGGTTAGAAGTTGTTTAGTTTCTATGCTGAAGTGAGCCTGATTTTGCATTCTCCAGCTTTAGTGAATAAACTCCAGCATGTCAGTTGCAGTTTGCAGTACACAAGCATAAGGAATTTATCATAGATAAGCACATCCTTTTATCTGTCATGTGTACACAAGACAAATCTCATTGCTGTATACTATGTTTGTTTACACTTGATTATATATTAACAGAAGTCAGTCTAACAGCAAAGCATGACTAATGATCTAGGGTCAAGCTCTTATCAGAGAAAGGTAACAGGAAGATACAACCCAGTAGCTAGACATGTACAGCAGATCTCCACATAAGAGCTAATTGTGTTTTCTTCATAAAGGTGCCTACAAAAACTGGAATCGTTTGCCAGGTCCCCTATATACGGTCATATAAGATGTCTGTAGACACCTCTACTACCCTGGCTGAGCTTGCTTGGGGAAAATTGACAGACCAAAATGCATTTTTCTGAATGATTGCTCTTACTTTCCCTGGGACAAGCTGCTTTCTGCAGTGTTCTTACCAGGGGCGGACCGACAACTCATGGGGCCCCCGGGCAATAGGGGATCATGGGGCCCCTGTGTCCTTGCCCAAACTCATAAAAGCCTATGAAAAAGGTACCAGGGGCATCTCATGGGGCCCCCTACTGACCCTGGGCCAGTTGGTCCGCCCCTGGTTCTTACCCTTCCATCGGCCATAGGCACCAACATGAAAGTCCACCCAATGCAGACTTTCACATATGTAAAAAGATCTTTCACCAGTAAGTACTTGGCCACATGGTCGTACCATCTAATGTTTGTAGGAAATCTAAAGATGGCTGTACGTGCATAAATATTTTGTCTTAGCCAGCGAAAGATCCAAACAAGTACCAAGTATTCCACTTCTTTACATATTTCAATGCATTTAATTTCATCTATTTATATATCACGAACATATTATAGAGAAAGCAATTCCTGCACCTTAATATACTTATCAGTGGTGTATTTTGGTTTTGTGCTGCCCTAGGCAAGACTAAAATCGGGAACCCCCCGCATTTAAATTTGCCCCACCCCTTCATCTGTAAACCCCACCCCTTCCTCTTTAGGCTCCACCTCTTCCTATCAGAGCTTCACCACTCCACAGCACCGTGGTAGTACACTGAAAACTACAAGCTGACAGCCGCTAAGGCTTTCAGGACTCGCAGTTCATTCATTCACGGAAGTCTGTGAATTCCTTCCACTGACACCAACAATGGGGCACTATTCCTTCCACTGACACCAACGATGGGACACTAACGGTGGGGCACTGTTCCTCCCAGTGACACCAATGGTGGGGCACCATTCCTCCCACTGACACCAATGATGGTGCCCCATCATTAGTGTCAGTGTGGGAGGAATAGTGCCCCATCATTGGTGTCAGTGTGGGAGGAATAGTGTCCCATCATTTGTGTCAGTGGGAGGAATAGTGCCCCATCATTGGTGTCAGTGGGAGGAATAGTGCCCCAACATTGGTGTCAGTGACACCAATGATGGAGCACTATTCCTCCCACACTGACACTAATGATGGGGCACTATTCCTCCCACTGCCACTAATGATGGGGCACTATTCCTCCCACATTGACACCAATGATGGGGCACTATTCCTCCCACACTGACACTAATGATGGGGCACTATTACTCCCACTGACACCAGTGATGCTTACATTGCTGACCCCTGCTCCTGCTCCGACTCCCTCCCTCTCCCATCCACAGATAGTATACCTGGCTGCAGCAGCACCATCTGCTCTGCCCAGATCCTGGACGCACGGCACAGACACTTACCTTACCAAATAGCTGTCTTCCTTGTCCGGCCACTCTCCTCCTCTTCACCGGTGTAGCAGTAAAATGAGTATCCCGTGAAGATATGTATGCTGTGGCAGCTCTGTGCTAAACTCGGAGAGTGGCGTTCGACTTCTTCGGCCTGAAACCGGCGCATGCATACTTCATACATGGCATACATATCTTCACAGGATACTCAATTTACTGCTACACCTCACTCCGATCAGCTTCCTCGATCCTCGTGTTGCTGCTCGGCTCCTCCTCTCTGCCTGTGTGCTTTCCCTGAGCTACAGATCTGGTGGTCAATCTCCGGCAAGGAGGCAGAGCTTGCAGAGTGAGGGACAGGCTACCATAGGCTGCCCAGTGATCCCGGGGGTGTGGCCAGATGAGAGGGGTGGCATGTCACCTAGAAGGAAAATTCCCACTCACATTGCATCAGCATCTGATCCATGATCATCCACCTGGGAAATGAAGACACCCTCTCTACCCCTCCTCCAGTATCGCCTTCGTGGACTGGATCGAAGGGGGACACAGGTAAGATACATAACAGCCCCTGTCCCAAGTGTCACTTCTGTGGGAAGGGGGGAGGAGGCAGTGGCGCTGCGCCGCCCCCCGAAAAGTCCTAGGCAAACGCTTTGCTTGTCTCGCAGCAGATAGTTTAGTTTTACTTTAAGTCAAATATAGAACTCCCTCTAGTGGCTAATCTAGAAACTTCTATATTTAAAACAATAACTAAAATATGGAAAAACAAGCATATAAAAATTGGAAAGTCACATCAAATATCACTTTACCAACAGTGCCCTTTCTGACTCACTGGCTAAAAACAATGGTATAAATCAGGGATATTCATTCTTATGCAGGAACCTTTTATAAGAAAAGTTGAATAAAGCAATCCTGTGGCCAGCCTCAAAATAAATGAGGATTATAAGACTGCAGCTGATGCTGATGATCTCATTTTCTTCCTAATACAGCCAAAAAACTCACTCCCAAGCTTGACAGTCATTCTACACTTATTTGGATACATATCCAAATCAAGATCAATTTGACCAAATCCAATGCCTTAAACATTACACTACCTTCTACTAAAGTGGAACATTTAAAAAGTAAATTTACTTTCACATGGAAAGATGCTCACATTAAATATTTGGACATAAAACTACTCCATACTCAAGCTAATCTACAGTATATAGGAAGAACTTCCTCCCTACAGGTCGAATACCACGTTTTTCTTTGAACAGCAGGAGATGGGTAGCAATAGAAGAGCAAAGGAGGGGGTGGAAGATGAAGAGAGGGGAAAAGGCAGGGGGAGGGGTGGGGAGCATAATGATTCGATGCTAGTATTTGTGGGGTGGCAGTAAGGTCGGGGAAAAGCCAGTCTCCTGAACATTAGTAGAGGTTTTATCTGTCCTACAAACACCAGGGAAGCATGGGATGATGCAATATTAGAGAACATTATACAGCTAGCATACTCATATTTTTGACTGGAATGACATGGTCAGCAGAGATTGGGTCTTTCTGGAGAATGAATTGGGTCGCCATATGATCAGTACAGATTGTGTCTTTATGGAGCACGGTTTGAGTAAACTTTCACACTCCCACAAAAAATAAAGGCCCATCCCCTAATATGTTTAACCCTGTTGACTTTTCAAAGAATTCTATAAACAACTAAAATATCCTCTTTCCCCAGCCCCCTAACACCCATTGGAAATAACAAAGTTTCCCCCTGGTCTCCAAGAATCCCTGCTTCACAGCTGAAACCAAAGTCGCCCACTAGCACTTTACCAATTTACGACTCTGTGGGGTTGATTTACTACAACTGGAGAGTGCAAAATCTGGAGCAGCTCTGCATAGAAACCAATCAGCTTCCTGGTTTTTTGTCAAAGCTTAATTGAACAAGCTGAAGCTGATTGGCTACCATGCACAGCTGCACCAGACTTTGCAATCTCCAGTTTTAGCAAATCAACTGCTTTGTCACTTCCTAGAACTCTAAGCCCTTACACACCTGGATTGTGATCATCTTATCATTGGTGAACTACTTGCAAATAAAAAAATCCATACGCACACAAAAAAAAAATTAATGTTTCAACCTCCACTACCATTCAAAGTGGCCTGTAAAATTGGCTTGACTGTCACACTCACACACCTGGATTCAAAATGATTATCTCCCTCCCTTTTCAAATACATTTACAGAATGGCAAAATGCCTTGCACATACAAATGACTGAAGATAATTGGAAAAGGATTTACGTACTAACTTATAAATGTTCAATATGTACAAAAATACAAGAGACTTCCTACAAACTAATCCCTGCACAGAAAGTTTTACCTTGTTCCCTGAACTGACTCTGCCACATTATTGATAAACCACTCAAACAATACAAGAACTCCCTTGCAATATGTCAGCACAGCTGGGTAAAGTCCCCACCCCCCCCATGCTTTCAGGATCTAACTCATAAATTTGAGCCCACCTGCAGCCTCAGTGTTCTGTAACTAGTCCTACCAAACTGGATGGGAATTGTGCTGACATGGAACCCGTCAGGAAAGGAAAATTACGATAAGTATCTGTCATTCAATTTTCCATTTTCCTGACAGCACCATGTCAGCACAGCTGGGAACTAACTAGCCACACAGGGGAGAGATAATGCACCACACTCCTCAATTCTTGCTAAAAAGCAGAAGCCAGGATGCCTCCCAAATCAACTGTCATTAAGACTGCTTCTATACAGTAATGAGCCATGAACATATATATTGACCCCCATGTAGTTGCCTTGCAGATAGATAGTGTCTGGGCACACTCAGCCTGCTGCCGCTCAGAAAGTCCAGACCCTTTGGGTGGACAGTGAAGGGATCCCCCCCTAGCACAGCCAACCCTTTCAACTTGTAGGCCAAGGAAATGAGCTTCACCAACCAGGACGCAATAATCTTTTTGGAAGCCATAAAATCATTACATGCTCCACCTGGAATGACAAACAAGTGCTCTGACTACCTGATGCCAGATGTCTCCTTGATATTAAATTTTAAAGCTTGACCCACATCTGATGGGCTAACGTCTTGGGTACTCCCCAAGAGGGATGCAGGAAGGACAACTTTCCGTGTGATATGGACTATGAAGGCCACTTTGACACGATCATGAGCATCAGCATGAGTAACACCCTATCCCGGGTGAACGTAAGAAAGGGTTCTTTAAACCCCAGGGCCACTAATATGGATACTCTTCTGACTGATGTAATTGCCACCAGGAAAGCAGTTTTCAGCAAGAAGTACCACAAGGGGCACTTTGATTGAAGGCATCTGATGCAAACAAGTCCAACAACAATGGGAGATCCCATGTCACAAAAAATCCCTTATAAAGGTTTCAACCAAGTTGCAGCTTGAAGGACAGTATAACTGAGTGTTGGATGCCCATTGTATGCTGGTGAAGCCAGAGATAGCTAAAATGTGGTCCCATAGCGTACGCATAAACCTAAATCAAGCCCCTCCTACAGAAACTTCAGAATGTGACAGACTTGTGAAAAGCCCAGTGTATAACCTTGATCAGCAACAATCCTGTGAATTTATGTCATATTCTACTATAGGCACTGTTAGTGCTGTTCTTTTTTGCTTTCATAAGAGTAGTCACAACCTATACAGAGCCCCCAAGATCTATTAGCCTCTGCCTCTCAAGACCCAAGCCATGAGCTTGAGCCTGTCAGGTGTTGGACGAATGTGACTTTGGAGAATCCGATCTTACCGGCAGAGGGAGCAGATCCTTAGCACTCATTAGGAGGGGCAGAGGGTACCAAGGCCCCTTCAACCAATCTGGGATCACCACCAGAACTATCACCTTCCCCTGCTCCAGTCTCAGCAGGAAGCGCAGAAACAGGGGAGGCAGAAAGACATAAGCTGTCCTGGATATCCACTCTGCGATCAGCATCTCCACCCAATTGCTTGTGGATGCTGGACCCTAGAATAGAAAGCAACAAGGTGTTGACTGAGGATGTGAACAGGTCTACCTCTGGAAGAGATTACCAAGCCTGTTAGTTCTCAAAAGACTTGTGGAAGTCATCATTGTCATCCATGAATTAGTTGGCTAAAGATTCCTCCGACCGAGGATATAGGCAGCAGGTATCTGCAGGGTATTGACTGGGGCCAACCCTAGAATCAGAGAAACCTCCTTCAGGAGGGAGACGCCAAGTGCCCCCCTTGTTTTGCTGTCTAACTTCACCAGGACAGGTCCACCCTGGGTGAGGTCACTGAAGACTACGAGAGCCTGGAATTCAGTTCTTAATTCCTACTCTGCTGGTGTTTTACTGCACCACCAGCCACTAGGTTGTCAGATGGGAATTGCAGTCATGCTCACCTGAATATTCTTTTGGAAGATTCAGAGGAGGATTGTTTGCCTAGAAGGCTAGGAGACTGTTCATTGATAGAACAGATAACCCTTTCACAGTGTGAGTGGAAACATTCCTTCAGGGCCAGTTCACACTACATTGCTTTTTTCTGCATCCAAAACGCACAGAAAGTAGGTTATATTTTTTGTCAATGTCATAGTTCACATAAGTGTTTGCAGTTCCAGTGCGTTCCAGTTGCAGAACAAAAAAGGAGCAGAACAATTTTTTCTGTACAGAACTGCACTGGAACGCAGTAAAACGCATCAAAATGCACCGGAATGCATAAAAACGCACATGTCCCTATTTACATTGAAGAAAAAAAGAGGAAAAAATTACAGGAATGCATAAAAAGCGCACTGGAATGCGTCAAAAACGCATCAAAAACGTGCATGCGGAAATGCATCTGGACTGCGTTTCTATAGTGTGAACCAGAACTCAGACTGTATTGGCTTCATGTGACAACCTGCTAGATGTATTCTTTATCCTTGGTTGCTCGAACAAAGCAGTATTCATGCAGTAATGTCCGTCCACATCATCCTCTGAGGAAACTCTGAAGAGGGATGCATCGTCTGGGAAGACTAGGCAGCTTCTTATTGCTAAAGCAGATAACCCTTTCAAAGGATGAGTGGAAACCATTCCTTTAGCGTATTGACAATGTGCTTATTGAATGTGACATCCTATTAGGTGTCATCATCACTATCCCTGTCTGCTTAAACCAGCAGGATAGTCATGCTCATCCGCATCTTCCTTTTCATAGAGTCTGAACAGGCTGTCTTGCCTGGCACGGCTATGAGACTTCTAATCACCAAATTTATAACCCTTTCACAGGGTGAGAGGAAACCATTCCCTTTGAGTGTAAATTTTTGTTTATTAAAAATCCTACAAACAAACAACATATTAAAAAACATATTTACATATATACAGAATAAATAAAATAAATATATATAATTAAACAAAAATAGCTTACTTCAGCATAGAAATCAGGAAACTGCTTTTTTGCCCAGAAAAACAAACAGAACCAATCATATTTTACTATTATCATCTTTATAATGTATCTCAGCAAACATTACCGTCACCTAAACACCCCCCTCAGGCTAAGAAATGATCAAACATTGATCCCATGCATGCAGCCTTTTTCCAAAAATCTGATCTTACAAAAATCTAGGGGATGTGAGAGGAGAGAAAGAGAAGCCACACACCCAGAGACTGACAGACAGCAGCTATGGGGACCTGACATTTCTCCATGCCTTTGTCCAGGATCTCGGCCGACACCCATCCTTCTCAAAACCCCGACTCTTCCCAACCTCACCCAGAATGTTGTGCACCACCACCTCAACAGAAAGGACTTTTTCGCGAATGGAAACCTGACACTGTGCATTCCACGTGTAGTAACGAACTACTAAGCTAACTAGAAAAAGTGTCTCAAAATCAAAGTCCCGGTGAGTTTAAAAGGCTCCGTTAGACCACTCCGCATAACTCAAGCGGAAAAGGAAAGGGATACCCAGAGCCCCACCCACCCGCTTGTAGACTTCAATATTGAAGGGCCACTGAAGCAAAAAAATGGCCCATCGTCTCCTCCACACCATCACACTCCACTCTTGGACAACGACGGTTCTCCACAGAGCGATGCTTCAGGTTGCCCTTCACATAGAGTCTGCCATGGAATGAGAGCCAGGCCAAATCCCGAAACTTTAAAGGGATTCTCTCCAGATTCATCAAACACAGACCCTCCCTCATAACAGGGCCTGGGCAATCCTTCAATGCCAATGGCTCGCTAAAGGTGGATTCAACAACCCTCCCCTCCAGGGTCTTAATTTCCTCCATCTTTACTTGCCACTGCTGAAGCATTTTCAGGCACGGGACAACATAAGCCGGGAGCTTACCATGTTGGACCCTCAAGATTTTCACTGGCCCACCATTCTCCCAGCTCCGCAGAAAAGGCCTAAACCAGGACTGAAAAATACCAACCCACCCAGGTGGTTCCTCTGCCAACATGCTACCAAAATTATGTTTCAAAAACATCAGAGATTGTACATTGAGTGTACTAGCTGCTTAATGAATGTGACAACGTGTTGGGTGTCATCATCCTCATTTGTGGTTGCTTGAACAAAGCAAGGTTCACATTCTCATGTTCATTTGGCTTTTCCCCTTTGGAGAGTCTGAAGACATAACCGCATCACAGGGTGAGTGAAACACTTACATTCATGTTCATCTGTGTCTTCCTTTTTGAAAAGTCTGAAGAGGGTTGTTTTGTTTGGGAAAGCTCTGAGACTGCTCATTGTCAGACTAGATAATCCTTTCACATGGTTTTGCCTGCTGTTTAAAGCAGCTAAAAAAAAATAATAATAATTTAATGAAGTAGAAAATAGCTTGCTTTCTAACAAGCCCTAAAGGGTTAACCGCTTGTAGAGGGATGCCAATACTTCAGCTTCCATCCATAGCCCTGAAGTCACCAGGTGGTTAATGAACCAAACCTTGCCCTGCCAGAGAACAGGACATGGTGAAACTTTTGTTAAGAAATGCAACAAAAAGATAGGAATCTGCACCTGAATTACAATAATATTCTGAAATGTACACAAATCATCCAAGGGAATTGTTGACATCATAAGACCTTCTCTTTTTTTTTTGAGAAACCGGAGACCACAAGCAAATATTAAAGGGATGTCCTATACTCCAACAGGCAATGCTGGCTACAGTAGTCATCCACAGGCGACTCCTCTACCTTCTCTGGGAATGCTGGTCTTTAGAGGTGGTTGGCATAATAGCACGATAGTAAAGCAAACATGAGAAGCCACCAACAGGTAATGCCATGTGTGAACAAAGTATTACTTTGTGCACCTGTTACGCAGAGTACTATCTCTGGAGGAGCTCAGGGTATGCACAGCAGCTGCAGGAAGCAAGGCACAATAGCCAGCAATGCAGCATTCATTTGGATATGAAGCATTTTTACATTTAGCTCATCCAACCTCCGTCATCCGACTGTAAACACTGGCACTGCATGGGTGTGCATGCCTAGAGGAGACTCTGCTTACACCGCTGCCAACTTTACATGGACCCAGTGGACTCCAGACAAGGCTGTTAGCTGTGATAAAAGCCGCCCCGAGGAACAGCAGCAGGGCTCCATGGATTATGGGTCATTTAGCCGGTACTTCAGGGACCACATCCAGTTGAAACCCACACGGACAGACGGACAGACAGCCCTTTAGACTGGCCAGGTAGAGGAGCACACCTAGGTCCTGCACATGGGAGGAAAAAAGAGGAACACTGAGGCTGCAGGTGGGCTCAAATTTATGAGTTAGGGCTCATGTACACTGCAGCTGATAAACTCACGTTTAAGAGCTTTTCTGCATTTTTTTCCAGCAGCCCCTGAACTCTACCTAATGTCTTCCTATGCGTCCATGTACACTATGTCGTTTACAGGTAGTTGAGTTTACGGTCGTTTTTTTTAACACAATAAACTTGCCTTCAGGAGTAGATTTTATCAGCGTTTCTAATGCCAAATGCTTGTAAATGCATGTAAACGTGGCTAACCATGTTTATACAGTGAGGAACAGAATTATTTGAACACCCTGCGATTTTGCAAGTTCTCCCACTTAGAAATCATGGAGGGGTCTGAAATTCACATTGTAGGTGCATTCCCACTCTGAGAGACAGAATTTAAAAAAAAAATCAGGAACTCACATTGTATGATTTTTAAAGAATTTATTTGTCTTGCACTGCTGAACAGAAGTATTTGAACACCTGAGCAAATCAGTGTTAATATTTGGTATAGAAGCATTTGTTTGCAGAGGTCAAATGTTTCCTGTAGTTCTTGACCAGGTTTGCACACACTGCAACAGGGATTTTGTCCCACTCCTCCACACAGATCTCCTCTAGATCTGTCAGGTTTCGGGGCTGTCGCTGAGCAACACAGAGTTTCAGCTCCCTCCAAAGATGTTCTATTGGATTTAGGTCTGGAGACTGGCTAGGCCACTCAAGAACCTTGATATGCTTCTTACGGAGCCACTCCTTGGCTGTGTGCTTCGGGTCTTTGTCATGTTGGAAGACCCAGCCATGACCCATCTTCAATGCTCTGAGGGAAGGAAGTTGTTGCTCAAAATCTCACAATAAATGGCCCCATTCATCCTCTCCTTAATACAGTGCAGTTGTCCTGTCCCCTTCGCAGAAAAAGCACCCTCAAAGCATGATGTTACCACCCCCATGCTTCACAGTACGGATGGTGTTCTTGGGATGCAACTCATCCTTCTTTTTCCTCCAAACACGACGAGTGAAGTTTAGACCAAAAAGTTCTACTTTGGTCTCATCTGACCACATGACTTTCTCCCATGCCTCCTCTGGATCATCCAGATGGTCATTGGCAAACTTCAGACGGGCCTGGACACGTGATGACGTGAGCAGGGGAACTTCCATGCAACGCATGATTTGAAACCATGACGGCATAGTGTTCTACCGACAGTGACCTTTGAAACTGTGGTCCCAGCTCTCTTCATGTCATTGACCAGCTCTTCCCTTGTAGTTCTGGGCTGATTCCTCACCTTTCTTATCATCAGTGATACCCCATGAGGTGAGATCTTGCATGGAGCCCCAGTCTGAGGGAGACTGACAGTTGTCTTTAGCCTCTTCCATTTTTTAACAGTTGCTCCAACAGTTGATCTATTTTCACCAAGCTGCTTGGCAATTGCCCTGTAGCCCTTTCCAGCCTTGTGGAGGTCCACAATTTTGTCTCTGATGTCTTTTGACAGCTCTTTGGTCTTGCCCATGGTAGTACTTGGCGTCTGACTGACTGTGGGGTGGACAGGTGTCTTTAAAGAGCTCAAACAGGTGCTACTAAGTTAGATTAATGAGTGGAGTAGACTTTTTAAAGGCACAGTAACAGGTCTTTGAGAGCCAGAATTCTTGCTGTTTCTTAGGTGTTCAAATACTTATGTTCAGCAGTGCAAGACAAATAAATTCTTTAAAAATCATACAATGTGATTTCCCGAATTATTTTTTAAATTCTGTCTCTCAGAGTGGGAATGCACCTACAATGTGAATTTCAGACCCCTCCATGATTTCTAAGTGGGAGAACTTGCAAAATCGCAGGGTGTTCAAATACTTCTGTTCCTCACTGTAAGTGTTTGCGCTTAGAAGCGTTTTTTAACTGTTCCATTTCCAGATGCTGTCCAGAGCCTTTTTTCATCATGAAAAATGCATGGAAATCGTTTTCAAGGTACTCAAATGGACAAAACACTGACCACAGGATGTTCCTACCAAGCTTGTCACACATTGTAATGACCAATCCCCACCTCAGACCTCCCCACCCTTGGAAACAAAAGAAATGTTAATGACCATTCACACCTCAAGTTCCTCATGAAGAACCCTGCCAGGTGGCCTTAATGACTCACTCCACCAGACACCTTTCCCACCCATGGAAACAAAAGAAATGTTAATGGACAACTCACATCTAAGCTAATCTCAACACATACTGTTCTCTCTGCTTCTACTCTCTGTATTTCTCAGAAAAATCTGAAATAGTTAATAATTTACCACTTTCCAGTGCATTCTGGGCATCTGGGAGGTTCTCCTGTGCTTATCAAAAAACGCTTCTAAACGCAAACGCGCATAAACGTGGCTAAACACGGTATGCAAACACGTCAAAACTGACGTTTTTTAACCTGCGTTTACCTGCTGTCAATTTCCAGTATTCAAACAAGAGTTTATCAGCTGCAGTGTACATGATCCCTTAGGTCCTGGAAGCATGGGGGGGGGGGGCAGGGCCCTTATCCAGCTGTGCTGACATGGAGCTTTCAGGAAATATATATATATATATATCACTATCTAGTATTAACAGTGGTTATTACTCAAAAATTACATTCAATTAAAATTAACTACTTTCCCTCTTGAGAGAATTCATGGTCTTATTGCTACCAATGTTTTTATATGGGATAACAGACAGTTAAAAGGATATTTGTTTTACTTGGTCTCAGTGACGCACCACAGAGAATTTATCAGGATATACCTTCTTCCTTGGAGACTTGGCTTGTTAGAATCATAAATGTTCTTGTTGGTTTATTAACCCTTTCATAATTAAATTTATCTTTTCAAAAGAATGCTCTATAGTTTTCTCACATGGAGCAATCATATCTTGTATAGTCATGTTTGGCAAGTGAAGAATTATATGAGGAATACAGATACTAATAAACTGTCCATCATGCACTAAACGTTTTTCACCTCATTTGGGCAGGAAATACAATTTTAAAAACTGGTAATGAGGCGGAGTGCGCACTGTGGAAGGAAAGGCAGTAAAATCCATTAATTGCAATGTAGAGATATTAACAGTTGGACTTTTCTCAAATAAACATAAAAATATTTACTCTTCAACTGTCTCAGTGCGGTGTAGATTTTCTGCACATCCAAAAGGGGAACAGGACCTTCAAAAACATTGTGGTTGTGTGTTGCCGTGGAGGATTATAAAGTTGTCCTGATATGCTGGAGGGTTTGGAAAAACTCAGTGGGGACCATCTGAATTTCGATCAGTGTGTAGTCTTTCCCGGATCAACTTCTATTGAAGGAACATGTTGGACATTTTCCCTCAATCAAGTGACTGCAGCCAGTCAGCTGTCACTGTCAGAATACAGTGTCCTGGTAGGGGGCTTCCTCCATTCACCTCATATTTGTTTTTTGTTTTTTCAATCTGGCAGTGGACAGTGTATGGCGAGCTTTAGCCTTCCCTCTATAAGTCATGAAAAGTTTCAGTGAACTTACTTTATAGGGAATGTAAAGTCTTATCAAAGTTTTTAGATACAAATGTGCAGCCCTCCTGCTTATAATTTAGGGGAACATTGTACTTTGTTTTTTTGTTTTAACTGATATATGGCCAATTTCAGTCCTTCAGAAATGAAATGATGCAATAATTCCTACAAAAAACAACTTACAACTGGCTGTAAAGAAATAAAAATAGTTTAGAAAACAAAAATGTCAATATAAAGTTTTACCTAAAGCAATGACAGTCTATGGCCTGCAAACCACCTTAACCAGGACAAAGGTGACTACCTAGGGATATGTCTGTGATCCTATAAAACCTTCACCTAACAGCAGATAATGTCTCCTTTCTCGGTGTGATTTGTCTCTTTGTTGCAGTTTTCCTTGGGTGCTTCCTAACACATTTTCTTTGTATTATCAGACTGTACTCATGTATTTTGCATTAATTTTCTCCTTCTCCATACCTTTTGTTTATTTTTATTTTGTGAAGTGTAGTGCTCTACAGTCCATTCACACTCATGTGAGTTGCCATGCTACTTTGGTCCAAAGTCGCACCCCAATAAGTACCATATCTGTGCAACTTCGTAGCGGCTTTAAAGTAGTTCCTGCACTATTTTGGTCCAACTTTCATGCAATTTGAGGACCAAACCTTGTAAACCCTCCAAAGTCGCATGAAAGTCACACCAGAATGATACACATGCGACTTTTGTGCGACCTTGTACAGCACAGTCAATCAATCATTCTTGGTCAAAGCCAAAGTTGCACTAAAAAAACACACAAATTGGAAGTTGCACAAGTGCAAATGGATCCTTTAAGTCTTGGTTCACACTGCCGTGAATTGGGATCTGATTAATGAGACCCCTAGTTAAATGACATGTGAAATCCCATCTCCACCTCCGCAACATTGCCAAAATATGCATGTTCCTAACCCCAGAAACCACTAAGCAGCTCATCCACTCCCTCATCATATCACAACTCGATTACTGCAACTCCCTCCTCACTGGCCTGCCTCGCCACAGGCTATCCCCGCTTCAGTCGATCCTGAATACGGCAGCCAGACTCATCCACCATACCAACCGCTCCGTTTCAGCCACCCCCCTCTGCAAATCCCTCCACTGGCTTCCGATTGCCCAACGGATCAAATTCAAAATCCTAACACTGATGTACAAAGCTGTCCATAATTCTGCCCCAAACTACATAATCGACCTAATACCCAAATACCACCCAAAACGCACTCTCCGCTCTTCACAAGACCTCCTTCTCTCTAGTTCCCTGGTCTCCTCCTCCCATGCCCGCCTCCAGGACTTCTCCAGGGCATCACCCATCCTCTGGAACTCCCTACCCCAATCCATCAGACTATCACCTACTCTCCTCTCGTTTAGGCGCACCCTGAAAACCCACCTCTTCAGGGTAGCCTACCCCACCCCCTGCTAATTGCCGACCTCCTCCACTCTTCCTACCACTCCATCCCCCACAGCTTTTCCTCCTGTACCACTATCCCCTCCCTCTAGATTGTAAGCTCCGAGGAGCAGGGCCCTCGAACCCCTCATGTATCGCATTGTATTGTTATTGTACTGTTGCATGTATTGTCTCCCATTGTAATGTACAGCGCTGAGCGAACTGTTGGCGCTTTATAAATACTGTATAATAATAATAGTCAATGAGAGCTGCCCTAATTAGCCCTACTGAAGTTGCTCCAACTTTAGAAATGGTTCCTGTGCTACTTCAACGCGACTTCTATCCGTCTTGTACCCATAGACTTTAATGGAAGTCAGATCCTCATCTATATTGATGTGATTCGGATCTGGCACCTTTTTTTATTTTATGGACCTTGCTTTATGCACTGGTGCACAGTCATATTAGAATATGAAGGGCCATCCCCAAACTGTTCCCACAAAGTTGGGAGCATGAAATTGTCCAAAATGTCTTGTATGCTAACTCCTTAAGAGTTCCCTTCACTGGAACTAAGGAGCCAAACCCAACCCCTGAAAAACAACCCCACAACATAATCCCCTCTCCACCAAACTTTACACTTGGCACAATGCAGTCAAGCAAGTACCGTTCTCCTGGCAACAGCCAAACCCAGACACGTCCATGGGATTGCCAAAGAAGTGTGATTCGTCACTCCAAAGAACACATCGCCACTGCTCTATAGTTCAGTGGTGGTGTACTTTACACAACTGCAGCCGATGCTTTGGATTGCACTTGGTGATGTAAGGCTTAGATGCAGCTGCTCAGCCATGGAAACCAATTCCATGACGCTCTCTACACACTGTTGTGCTAATCTGAAGGCCACAGAAAGTTTGGAGGTCTTTAGCTATTGACTCTGCAGACAGTGACTTCTGTGCACTGTGCACTGACCCCGATCTGTCATTTTATGTGACCTACCATTTTGTGGCTGAGTTGCTGTTGTTTCCAGTTTCACTGTGTTATAATACCACTAACAGTTGACCATGGAATGTTTAGTAGCAAGGAAAATTCAAAGATGCACAGATGGCAACCTATCACGGCACCACACTTGAATTCATTGAGTTCCTAAGAGCAACCCATTCTTTCACAAATGTTTGTAGAAGCAGTCTGCATGCCTAGGTGCTTGATTGCATACACCTGTGGCCATGGAGGTGATTGGAACACCTGAATCCAATGATTTGGAGGGATGTCCCAATACTTTTGGCAATATAGTGTGTAACGCAGGTATGAAAATCACAGAACTGCAACAGTAAAGCTTGTAATACACTAATGGAATTTTGTTTGAAAATTTTCATCCTAAGAATGTTTGATTCTCCATTGGACATTTCCAAAAGTGAATGAGGTTTACATTTGGGAAAGTCTGTTCACTCCAAAAGTGAATGTTGAAGCAAACAATTTTTTGAAATACTTTCAAACAACATTCAGCATGTCATCAAATGTACTGATCACAATTTTTGTACAAATGTTTATTTGAAAATCTGCTAGTGCATGGTCATCTTAAGTCCTCATGCACACTGGACATTTTTACAGCTGCTGTTTTTGGCTTTTGACATTTTTTTCTACAGCCAGTAAACTCTCCAGCATGTTATCCTATGTGCCCATACACACAGACTGTAATCAACGTTTTTTGGCAGGGGCGTTTTTTGGCTGGAAAAAAAACCCAGAATTAGTGGGTTTCTAGAGGAGTTATTTAGCTGTAAAAACACTCTAACGCAGAAAAACACGGTAAGAATTGGTAAATCGCAGCAAACCAGCGTTTTTGGACTTTTTTTTTTACCAAAACAATTTTTTTTGGTAAAAAAAAAACGCAAACACAAAAAAAGTGGCTAAACACTAATACAAAAAATGCTAAAAAACTCAAGTTTTTAACGTGACTTTACACAACTAACGTTACCAGCGTTATTAAAACTCCCAGTGTACATGGAGCCTAAGTCCGGGCAGAGATGATAGCAGCAAAAGCTTCACTTACAGCATGGTGAGTGAACTTGTTTTGTATAAGGAACTCATTGAAAACCCACACATTAAACATAGACTGATACTGGACAATTTCAAGGTAGGACAGTAACTGCTTTTTTTTAATTTCAGTTTTAAAATCCATATGTAGTTGTTGCTTTTTTTTTAACTCTAAAATTAGTTAAGCAACACGGTGAATTTCAACTCAATAAAATAATGGAGATGCAAATGAGTGAAGAGCCACAAATCTTTTAATCTAGGTAGCAGGGGTGGATCAGAAGAGTTAGGAAAGGGAGTGACACTGTTAGGTTTACAAGGTACCCACACATTTAACAATGAAATAGAGAAACTTGTTTAAAAAAAAAAGTCTCTTAACAGTAATACTTATTTTATAGTTTGCCATACAAGGACAGATAATTCAGAAGAAAACATCAGACCCACCCATACTTTTGTTTTGCCAGGTTCAAATTATTATTTTACATACACATGAAGTAAGGGGATTTGGTACTTGTCTGTTAATTCACCAGATTTATATATATATATATATATATATATATATACACACATACATACATACATACATACATATATACACACACACACACAGTGGGGATCAAAAGTTTGGGCACCCCAGCTAAAAATTTGTATTAATGTGCATAAAGATGCAAGATGGCGGCGGGAGCAGACACACTTTAGGAGCTCCTGCGCTCCTAGCCCCAATCCGCTGCCATCCGGGCCGCAGCGGAACCCAGCGGGGCCCCTAAGACACTCCCGGCCCAGCCTGACCACCAGGGACCACTTCTGGACCTTTTCCCGGAGCCCCGGAAATCGCGGCCTACCCGCGCACCCGAAGCCGCGGCCTCGATTTTGGCCGCGGCCGAGCCGCGATCGGACCGGATCGCCGGACATCTACCCGGACCGTCACCGCTCTGCCCACCGGGTCCCGCCGACCTGCCTGCCTGCCCAGGGCCCTCCCCATCAGCCCTGGGTCCTCGCTGATCACCCTGGACCACCAGGAACCGGCACGGCCTCACGGTCTCCCTGGAGCCCTCCCTAGCTCTGGGACCACCCCAGACCACCCGGCACCCAGCCGCCACCTCGGGGCACCCAGCTGCTCGCACCCGGCGACCCTGCCTGGGAACTGCTTCAGGCCTCCCAGCACCCTGCGGGCCACCCTGCACCAGCCAGCCCCAGACCAGGAACCTTTCCAGGACAACGCCGCACCTCCGCTACCTGCATCGAGGGGATTCCGTAAAATCATGGGTCTTTAATGCCGTTCCAGATATTGCAATGCATTGTTGATGAGGATTCTCCCGTCCTTCCCATCTCTTGGCCTTTGCTTGGCAACTCGAAGTCCAAGCTCCCAGCTAACACCCCTGGACACCCAGCACCCAGCTACCGGGTACCCAGCTACCACCCCTGGACACCCAGCACCCAGCTACCGGGCACCCAGCTACCACCTCTGGTCACCCAACACCCGGACCACCCAGCGAATCGAGACGTCGCCCAGCGAATCGAGACGTCGCCCAGCGAATCGAGACGTCGCCCAGCGAATCTCCCACCGGACCACCCAGCGAATCTCCAGTCACCGAGCCGCCAGCATCACCAGACGCCTTGCCTGCCAACGCCCCCCAACATCGCACCCTACGTCCCCTCCACTCGCCGATCCACCAGACCCACTGAAGCCCCCTCGGACGCCAGCATACTGCACCCACAGATTGCAGCCAGCCAGCTGCTGGACTCTACTCCCACTCTCCCCCTACAGAAGGACTCTAGTGGACTCCTCCACGGTGATATAGACTCTCCACATCACCTCGCCCTGACCCGTATCCCTTCACCTCCCCTGTCCCGAACAGCACTGCACTCACCCCAGCATGCCACCTGCACTTCTTCTCCTCGTTTTCCTCTCCTCCATCCCAAAAATCGCCTCCCTCTACCCGCCCACCCCCCCAAAACAGCTCTACATTGCCCCTTCACTTCTGCCCTCTCCCCACTACGGCACTCACCACCTCCTCCTGGTACTCCACTCCCCGGTCGACCCACGTGCCACCACTATCAGACCCACACGCTCCTGCACCTCCCATTCCCATGCCACCCTCCTCACCCTTCTCCTTCTCCTATCCGCTGGGGACATCTCCCCGAACCCTGGCCCCTCACCACCTCTCCCCCCCTCCAGGGACCCCCCTGCTCCCGCCAGCCGCCGCAACCCCCTCAACCTCATACCTGTGCACCTCCTCCCCACATCCATCCCCCCTCTCTCGGTTGCACTTCTGAACGCCCGCTCGGTTTGCAACAAACTAACTGCCATCCATGACCTCTTTATCTCCCGCTCCCTCAACCTCCTAGCCATCACCGAAACCTGGGTACAGGCCACTGACTCCACCTCCCCTGCGGCACTCTCTCATGGAGGTCTCATCTGGTCCCATTCACCAAGACTGGGCGGTCACAAAGGTGGTGGTGTCGGCCTGCTCCTATCACCGCTGAGCACCTTCCAGGTCCTCCCTAACCCCCCCTCCCTAACCTTCTCCTCCTTCGAGACTCACTGCATCCGGCTCTTCTCACCCACCCCCTTAAGGATCGCAGTGATCTACAGGCCCCCCGGATCCATAGCCCGCTTCCTGGATGACTTCGCCGCCTGGCTTCCCTTCTTCCTCTCCTCTGAGCTACCGACAATCATCCTCGGGGACTTCAACATCCCCATCAACGACCACACCCCAGCTACCTCTCAACTCCTCCACCTAACCACCTCCTTCGCGCTCACACAACACACTCAATCCTCCACCCACATCAATGGGAACACCCTGGACCTCGTCTTCTCCCACCTCTGTACCCTTAACCACTTCACTAACACCCCCTTCCCTCTCTCCGACCACCACCTCCTCACGTTCTCCATCTCCCCTTCCCCTAACTCCCCCCCCCCAGTGCGCCAAACCATCACCAGCCGCAACCTCCGCAACCTGCACCCGGCCCCCCTCCACTCGGCTGCCGACCGCTTGCACGACAGCATCCTTCCACTGTCATGTCCTGACCTAGCCACCACCGCGTACAACGACTCACTATCAGCCACCCTAGACTCTCTGGCACCCCTAACCACACGCAACATCAAACCCAGACCGCTCCAACCATGGCAGAACGACCACACTAAATGCCTCAAACGTCGCAGTCGTGCGCTGGAGAGACTATGGCGCAAAACCAGGTCCCCTCATGCATTCTCCCTCTACAAATCTGCCTTCCTCACCTACACCTCCTCCCTCCACGCCGCCAAGCAGGCCTACTTCGTTGACCTGATCAACACCCTCTCAAACTGCCCTCGCCGACTCTTCTCCACCTTCAACTCCCTGCTCTCTCCCCCCCCTCCTCCACTCAGTACCTCACTTACCGCCCACGAGATTGCCACTCATCTCCATAGCAAGATTGACGCAATCCGCAAGGACATAGTCAACTTGCAGTCTACCTCCCCATCTAGCCTCCCCCCTTCCATCACCCTCTCATCTCTCCCCTCCTCTGACCTTGCAACGGCACTGCCCCCCACCACACCCAAGGCCCTGCCTACCGTAACCCCCCCATCACTGCACTCCTTCAGCCCTACTACCACTGAGGAAGTCACCAGAGTCTTCTCAGAAGCCCGCCTCACTACCTGCCCCCTGGACCCTATCCCCTCTCAACTCCTCCGGTCACCCCCCTCTTCCCTCATCCGCTCCCTTACCCACATCTTCAATCTCTCCCTCGCTACTGGCGTCTTCCCCTCCCCCCTAAAACATGCGCACATCACCCCCATACTCAAAAAGCCCTCCCTGGACCCCACTGACCTCAACAACCTCAGACCAATTTCCCTGCTGCCACTCATGTCCAAGCTCCTTGAGCGCTTGGTCTACGATCGCCTAAGCGCCCACCTAACTGACAACAACCTCCTTGACCCACTACAGTCCGGCTTCTGTCCCCTACACTCCACCGAAACTGCCCTCCTCAAAATCACCAACGATCTACTAACCGCCAAAGCCAAAGGCAACTACTCTGTCCTCCTCCTCCTAGACCTCTCTGCGGCTTTTGACACAGTCGACCACCCCCTCCTCCTTAATAAACTACTCTCCCTTGGCATCAGAGACTCCGCTCTCTCTTGGTTCTCGTCCTATCTATCCCAACGCTCCTTCAGCGTTTCCTACAACGGCGCCACCTCCTCTTCCCTCCCCCTCTCTGTTGGGGTCCCCCAGGGCTCTGTCCTTGGACCCCTTCTCTTCTCCATCTACACCTCCTCCCTTGGCAAACTCATACACTCCCACGGCTTTAACTACCACCTCTATGCTGATGATACTCAAATCTACCTATCCACCCCTCACCTCACCCCCACATTCTCCGCCCGCATCACTCACCTTCTAAACGACATCTCTGACTGGATGTCGCTCCATTTCCTCAAACTCAACCTCTCCAAAACCGAGCTTCTCGTCTTTCCCCCTTCCCGTGCCCCCCCCCCCATCCTTTCCATCACTACCAACAACACCACCATCAATCCCGCCCAGCAAGCCAAGGTCCTTGGCGTCATTCTGGACTCAAACCTTTCCTTCCAACCTCATGTCAAATCACTCACAAATACATGCAGGCTCCACCTTCGCAACATCGCCAAAATACGCTCCTTCCTTACCCCAGACACCACTAAACTACTCGTTCACTCCCTGATTATCTCACGCCTGGACTACTGCAACTCCCTCCTCATCGGCCTACCCCAGTGCAAACTCTCCCCGCTTCAGACCATCCTGAACTCAGCTGCCAGACTCATCCACCTCACCAGCCGCTCCACCTCTGCCACCCCCCTCTGCCTCTCCCTCCACTGGCTCCCCATTGCCCAACGCATTAAATTCAAACTGCTCACTCTGACCTATAAAGCCATTCACAACACTGCCCCTAACTACCTCACCGACCTGATTCCCAAGTACCACCCTACCCGTACCCTTCGCTCTTCACAGGACCTCCTTCTATCTTGCTCCCTGGTCTCCTCCTCCCACGCACGACTGCAAGACTTCTCCAGGTCCTCCCCCATCCTCTGGAACTCACTACCCCAATCCATCAGACTGTCACCTTCCCTCCTCACCTTCAGGCGCTCCCTGAAAACCCACCTCTTCAGGGAAGCCTACCCCACCCTCACCTAACAGCCGCTGCCCTTCCCTCCTCCTACCACTCCATCCCCCACAGCCATTTCCTCCTGTACCTCTACCCCCTCCCTCCTAGATTGTAAGCTCAAAAGAGTAGGGCCCTCTTACCCCTTGTGTGCTGTTTGATGTTACTGTACTGTTTCATGTATTGTCCCCCCCTATTGTACAGCGCTGAGCAAACCCTTTGGCGCTATATAAACTCGATAAATAAATAAATAAATAAATAAATAAATAAAGAAGCCAAGGAAAGATGGAATAATCTGTAAAAGGCATCAAATTACAGATTAAACATTCTTATAATATGTCAACAAAAGTTAGATTTTATTTCCATCATTTACACTTTCAAAATAACAGAAAACAAAAAATGGCGTCTGCAAAAGTTTTGGCATCTTGCAGAATTTATAGCATGCACTGCCCCCTTTGCAAAGCTGAGACCTGCCAGTGTCATGGATCAATCATCGTCTGGGAAGACCAGGTGATGTCAATCGCAAAGGTTTTAAATGCCCAGACTCATCTAACCTTGCCCCAACAATCAGCACCGTGGGTTCTTCTAAGCAGTTGTCTAGAAAACTGAAACTGAAAATAGTTGACGCTCACAAAGCTGGAGAAGGCTATAAGAAGATAGCAAAGCGTTTTCAGATGTCAATATCCTCTGTTCGGAATGTAATTAAGAAATGGCAGTCATCAGGAACAGTGGAAGTTAAAGCAACATCTGGAAGACCAAGAAAAATATCAGACAGAACAGCTCGCAGGATTGTGAGAAAAACAATTCAAAACCCACGTTTGACTGCACGATCCCTCCAGAAAGATGTGGCAGACACTGGAGTTGTGGTACACTATTCCACTATAAAGAGATACTTGTACAAATATGGTCTTCATGGAAGAGTCATCAGAAGAAAACTTCTTCTACGTCCTCACCACAAAAATCATCGTTTGAACTTTGCAAATGAACATATAGACAAGCCTGATGCATTTTGGAAACAAGTTCTGTGGACCGATGAGGTTAAAATTGAACTTTTTGGCCGGAATGAGCAAAGGTACGTTGGGAGAAGAAGGGGCACAGAATTTAATGAAAAGAACCTCTGTCCAACTGTTAAGCATGGGGTTGGATCAATCATGCTTTGGGGTTGTGTTGCAGCCAGTGGCACAGGGAACATCTCACGAGTAGAAGGAAAAATGGATTCAATAAAATTTCAGCAAATTTTGGATGGTAACTTGATGCCATCTGTGAAAAAGCTGAAGTTAAAGAGAGGATGGCTTCTACAAATGGATAATGATCCTAAACACACCTTGAAATCCACATGGGATTACATCAAGAGGCGTAAACTGAAGGTTTTGCCATGGCCTTCACAATCTCCTGACCTCAACATAATTGAAAATCTATGGATAGACCTTAAAAGAGCAGTGCATGACAGACAGCCCATAAATCTCAAAGAACTGGAAGACTTTTGTAAGGAAGAATGGGCAAAGATACCTCAAACAAGAATTGAAAGACTCTTGGCTGGCTACAAAAAGCGTTTACAAGCTGTGATACTTGCCAAAGGGGGCAGTACAAGATATTAACTCTGCAGGGTGCCCAAACTTTTGCAGACGCCGTTTTTTTGTTTTCTGTTATTTTGAAAGTGTAAATGATGGAAATAAAATCTAACTTTTGTTGACATATTATAAGAATGTCTAATCTGTAATTTGATGCCTTTTGGAGATTTTTCCATCTTTCCTTGGCTTCTTTATGCACATTATTACAAATTTTTAGCTGGGGTGCCCAAACTTTCGATCCCCACTAATATATATATATATATTTTTTTATATATTAAATAATATATATTAAATATATATATATATATATATATATATATATATAAATAAATCCGGTGAATTAACATTAAAGTACCGGGGATTTTAATTTTTCCTCAAAAGCGCCAAGACACGGAGAAAACCTTAACAAGGTTTTTGACACAAACAGCACACTCTATTCAAGTGTTATCCTCTAGTGTTTTTCTAAAATATACTGTACATATAGTCTACACTTTTTTTGTAGTTTTGGATAGTGGTGAAAATGTTAAAACCACTTCTAAGCATTTTTTTTTTAGTTGTATGTCATTTGGCAAATTTCCTTTAACTTCTAATTTAGATTAGCTACAGGAAGTTGGAGGTTAGAATAATCCTCCCATAATGAAGGTAATTGGTTGTCCTCAGACTGGTTTCTGAGTAACAGAAGAGGGGTGTGACAGGTGGTACACAAAGAGCCCGCACAGCTCCCTGTCCTCACCCCCCCCCCCCCCCCCCCAAACTGCCAGACAAAATGCGGCTCTGCTGTCTCTTCTTCTCTCCTATAATACACAAAAAATCCAAAACTGCAGCCTGCTATTCAGGGGGATGGAAAGAGTGGAAACTGTCAGCTTGTGTTGTAAATGAAAAAAACACCTGTGCAACCCACTCTAAATAATAAAATCAACACAATAGAAATAATGGCTGCAAGCAAGTACTATAAGTGACATTTTTTCAACTTCTCTACAATATAACCCATAAAATGATAAAGTGCTGTACAAGTTTTGTTGTTAGATTGACAACAGCACAAGCCACAAACTAGACTGTTCTGGACAAATGTAGTAGCTGGTGGTGTGTGCTGTTGTCAGCTTGTGTTTTTGAGATGAAAGCTCTTTCTCCAAACAGCACAAGCTTAGTCTCCACTCTCTTCATTCCCCAGAATAGCAGACTGCAGCTCTGGACTCTGTGAAACTAAAAAGAAGTGACAAGGAGGCATGGCGCTACAGAATGGGAAGGAGTGGTATGGGCTTGAGCTAGCGATGACAGAAAAAAAATTTTTTTACTTGCATTCCAATGCTTGCATTTTAATGGGGGAACGTGCTATGTGCACAGAGACCACTGGGTTTTTTTTTTGTTATAGTTCTTTTTTAAGCTGGGCATACACTGGTAGAATTTCTTTGAAAAATGTTCCTTCTTGAAGCATTCATTTGACTTTCTAATGGTTAATGGGGACAAATTGATGTTAGTTTTTGACCCAATGGACAAGAAAATTTGAATATTCAGGATAGCAAATTGTAATTTCTTATCTGAGCAAGCTACATTCTGTAAATGCGGTCCTCAGTCAGGAAATATTGTATTGTATTTTACTATCATAGTGGAGCAACATTTGTACATTTACATTCTCTTGGTATGGCAATCAAATGAAAATTCATTGCAATTAAATTTCTTTTGAGTCAAATGATGGGCACATCAAATATACTGTTGAACAATTCAGGAATGGTCATTTGCAAAAATGTATGGCCAGTTTTAGTCATATTTGCATCTGCCTTGAGGTGATTTTTATTGGGTAAGAAGAGGACATAAAGATAGGTGACCCACCTTAACTCAAACACAATTAAAGTGATGCAGCATCTGCAATATTAAGTAGCAGTACCTTTATGGTAGGCAGCAAGTAAAATGGTCATGTCTTTACCATTCTGGATGCCACTGCTATCCATCCACCATCCTATCCCCCGTGTTTGGATTGATTTTTACTTACTTACTATTGTGTCTCTGGAAGAGGAAGTGAAGGGGATTATCCTTGGTGAGACACACACAAAACAAACCCCCAAAAAAACAAAACAAAATCAACCATCCCCTATTTTATTCAAACCTATAAAAATAGAAGTTTTAGATTTACATACACTGGTATATAGGGGGTTGTGCTTTTATAACTGACACCAAAACATACACTGACAGAAAACATGGCACTAGGATGAATATGTATACTGTAACAATTATAGAATATTTCTGTATTTTTGCAATGTTACACCACATCAGCAGTCCCACCAGTGGTTCTGGTAGAATGTAACCAGGCAGCTTTCAGCATCTGCAGACGTGATGCATTCTGTAAATAAGGGGAAAGAAAAACATTCTATTTTGTATGATTTGGAGGTAACATTGACAGCCTCTGGCCGGACTACATCCTCACTTGTAAACTCACAGTAGCAGCATATTATGAAAATTATTATGTGCTGAATTCAAAATGATAGTGATAAATAACACACAGTGTTTGTGAACTAAAGCTTCCTTTCATTTTATGTACCTGCTACCATCTATTGGTTATACTGCAGTATTGCAACACTGATCTTTTATGCACTACCTGAGGTAACAATGGTTTGGCAAGGAAATCATTCACATCCCATGCAAAGATTGTTTATGTTCCGACAGCTTATGAATAGTAGTTCAAAAGTATGAATCAAGCAAAAGTACCATGTGCTACAAAACTAGAATAATTCTGTCACCTACTGTCCAATCTTTGCAAGTCTTCAAGCCTCAGAAGGCCTTGAGGCTGGTCCTGTTAATTGTATCAGGGCTGGAGCTGTCATTTACCTTTGCTTTGTGACTTATAAAATGATTTGGAAGAAGTACTAACATATAACGGCCAGGTCTCCAAGATTTTCTGGCTGAATTGTTGACATAGGTCAACTACTTTCTAGAGGAAGTAACCCACATTCAGGAACTTACATCATCACAAAAAAGTTAGCAATGGCATTTTATCATTTCAGTTCTGCCAAATCCCAATATACACTCCATTGAAAACATGGAAATGTTTCATTTAAATTGTCTCAATCTACTGGTTGAATGACGCTTCTGTATCTGCCACATTAACACAACATATTTGCATTGCTTATGCCAAACAAATGGAAGTCAGGGGGGAAAAACAGACTTTCAGGAGTTCATGGCAAACATTACAAGGAAGCAAAATAACACAGTAAGAAATCATTTCATGAAAAACATTTATAGGGCCATTAAATGTGTGTGGTTTGTTTATGGAGGATATCATTTCATTAAACAAAAGGTTCTCCACTCCAAGCAGTTCCTCCCTATCGCCAATCAAACCTTAACTGTCTCTGTTCAGACTTAATGCAGAAAGAAAGGGCTGCAAACACCTCAGATAAATTACTAATATACATAATTTTTCTATGAGATATCCACTAGCATGGCAATGACAGCCCTCGCCCCAAGACCCCCATTTTTAACACATTTTACCCAACAGGGCTTAGTCATCTAAGCCCCATTGGGCATAATATGTTAGAGAAGGCAGCCCTAGGGCAGGAACTGTCATTGCCATGCTAGTGGAAGTCTCATACAATAAAACTGGGTATCAGCTATTTATCTGGTGTGTGGTGGACCTCTTTCTTTTCTTCTTTGCAAACCCTCTCAAGCTCATTCAGGTTGGGTGGGGACCGTCAGTGGACAGCCATTTTCAGGTGTCTCCAGAGATGTTCAGTAAGGTTCAAGTTAGGGCTCTAGCCACTCCAAGACATTCACAGAATTGTCCCTAAGCCACTTCTGTGTTGTCTTGGTTGTGTGCCTAGGATCATTGTCATGTTGAAAAGTGAACCTTTGGCCCAGTCTGAGTTCCTGAGTGCTGTGAACCAGATTTTCATTGAGGATATATCTGTACTTTCAGCTTTCCCTCAACTTTGCTCAGTCTCCCAGTCCCTGCTGCTGAAAAACACCCACACAGCATGATACTGCCACAACCATTCTTCACTGTTGGGATGATTGGGCAGGTGATGAGCAGTGCCTGGTTTCCTCCAAACATAATGTGTAGAACTGAGGCTAAACAGTTCCATCTTGCTTTCATTAGACCAGAGAATCTTGTTCCTCACAGTCTGAGAGTCCCATCGGATGCTTTTTTGCAAATTCCAAGCAGGCTTTCATGTGTTTTGCACGGAAGAGAGGCTTCTGTCTAGCCCATGTGCCATAAAGCCAGATTGGTAAAGGATTGGCGTGATTGTTGTCCTTCTGGAACTTTGTCCCATCTCCAACCATGGGACAATAAGCAAGAACTTGCCAGTCTAGGGTGGGACCACTGCCTGGAGGACCTTATGCCCAAATGCTTGCTCTTGACTACTCAAGAGATCCACACGGTAGTGTCTGATAAATGCAGAGAAACAACCAGGTAGCGGCCTTACATATCTGATCTGGGGGAGGCACCAGCTCTCTCTACCCAGAACCTAGATAAGGCTCTAGTAGAATGTGCATTGATGAAAGGCACTAACAGGTCTTTAGATTGGTAGCAGAAAGAAATGGACTGCTTGATCCACCTGGCAATAGCTGGCTTAGAAGCCTGAAACCCTTGACATTTGCCAGAAAAATGGACAAATAGCATCTTCTGAACCATTTGGACAAATTCAATTAATGCAAGAGAAATCCAACTTCAAGCAAACTGAAATTCTTCTCTTTCTCATTTGAGGGAGAGGCACAAAAAGAGGGCAGCACAATGCCCTGTGACAAGACATGGCTACTTTCAGCAAAAAGCCAAGGTCTGTATTCAAAACTATTGTGTCATCAAAAATCGATAAGAATGGCTCTCTGATTAATAGAGCTTGTAGCACACTAATCCTACGTGCCATGGTAATAGCCACCAGAAATACCATCTTTCAAGTAACAAGCTTAAGGAAAAGGTCACAAGAAGGATAAGACTTCAAAGGCCTGCACCTTTCGTAGTGCTGAGAGACAAACCCTTGTCTACACCCTCTTAAAAAAACAAACAAAAAAAAACCAAGGATTGTTTGAATGAAGGTTTTGTTTTTCACACAAATAGAGCTTTCTGTTGGTGATATGCCATCACCACTGAGTTTTCTAAACAAAATAAGCCTGAGACTGTGGAAAAGATGCATTTTTCTTCATTTCTGTTATAAAAGTTTGCAAACATAACATTTCTTCATAAATTTAGGTAAAAATGTATTCTGCTACATTTCTTTGGTGAAAAATTGTGGTTTTTTGGAGGTTGTAATTTTTTGTTACAATTTTTTGGAAAATGTAGAAATTAAAAAAAAATTTTAATATTTTTTCTTTTTTTACTATTTTTTTTTCAACACACTGACCAAAGTAATACAATGTTACCATAGCAACCCAAATACTCTGGGCAAGTGATCAGGATTTTTTTTTTTTTAATTGCTAATACCAATGTATTTCATTGATATTTGCAATCATTGTTACTGAATGAAACTGATTCATTCAGTCTTTTATTGTGATTAGGCAAAGCTCATCACAGGATACAGATGGGCTGTGATTGGCCCTGTCTGTACCATGTGACTGGTTTGACCACTCACAGCTAACACAATTGTATACAATGGATGGCATGACAGGAAGGCATCCTTTGTATACAATTGACATGACACTGGCAACAAGGCAGTGTTGTGATAAGTCACCGGCTGTGTCCTGTGGACATAGCCAGTGACAGATGGCTCCACTGCGTGGCTGGCTCCTTTTGACAGGATGTCATATGACGCCCAGTCACAATGTGGACTGTCCCGCCCAGCCTATAACAGATTGATGGTGTTAATAACTGCTCCTCAGGTACCACGCCGAGAGCTTTAACGTGTCCAAGCCTGGACACCAAAAAGGACCCTGGGATAAGAGATCCTCCCTATTTGGAAGAGATATCGGAGGACAGACTGCCAAGGATTTTTAGGAGGAACCAAGGGTGTTTCGGTCAATGTGGAGCTATCAGAATGAGATCCAACTTCTGTAGCTGAAATTTTCATAGCATAGCTGGAATCAGCTTGAAGAGGGGGAAAGCATAAGCTAGAGTGTAGGGTCATGGATTCACCAGAGCATCTATGGCTACCACTGCGTCCCCCGGATTCAAGAAAAATCTTGCAACCTTTGCTTTCACTTGAGAGGCAAATAGGTCTGTTTCCAGCTGGCCCCAAATGCCTCTAAACAAAGAAAACTTCAACGACAGCCCATTCTTCCTGGCACACTGCTTGACAGCTGAGGAAATCTGCTAACACATTCTAAGGGCCAAGGCCAAGATTAATGCTAGATTGGATTCTGCCAAAACCAAGATCTTCTCCGCAATTACCTGCAAGCGTGGACTCCTCTCCCTGCTTGTTGATATAAGCCACTGTCGGGCTGTTGTCAGAGATCTTGCAGATGAGGACCCTTCAATTGACATGAAATTCTACCATCACCTTTTCCACAGCCAAGAGCTCATCTTGGTTTGAGGAATACCTGGCCTTGGTTCTTGACCACTGGCCCTGGAACAAACTGTCTTGAATGTGCGTCCCCATCCCATGAGGAGGCATCTGTCTCTACAATCAGGGAAATCGTCCAGATGCAATCTAGACCCCTGGAAAGATTAGCTTCTGTTCTCCACCACCACAGAGACTGCTTGACCCTCCAAGGAAGGAAATCCCTGTGCTCTGGCATGTCCCTGGCCCCACCCCAGGCACCAAGTAGAAAGTGCTGTAGAGGCCTCTGGTGAAATTGGGTCCATGGAACTGCTGGGAAGCATATGGTCATGAGACCTACTACTGCAGAAATCTCCCTCAGGGAAACAGGGAGATTTGACTGCAACCGGGCAACCTAGCACCTGTTTTGTTTGCGGGGAGAAACAC
Source organism: Staurois parvus (assembly GCF_062004578.1). NCBI lineage: Eukaryota > Metazoa > Chordata > Amphibia > Anura > Ranidae > Staurois > Staurois parvus. Next base: position 701,060 of record NW_028318172.1, read on the forward strand.
CTTTTGAACCACTGAATCTATTATGTATCCCAGAAGCTTCATCGACTGAGATGGAACCATGTTCGATTTCTCCCATCTGATCACCCAGCCCAGGGTTGGTAGGTGGTTCTGGGTAACCTCTAGATCCTTCTGCAACTGTTCGGAGGGAGCAGCCAACAGAACGTCTAAATAAGGAACAAAATGCCCTTTAGCTTCAATGCGGCCAGAGCTTGTCTCAGGACCTTGGAGAAGAATCCTCAGGGCAGAGGATAGCCCAAAAGAGAGCGCTCTGCACTGCAGGTGCTGAACATTCTCCAATTTGATGGCTGTTCTTAAGTATTTTGACCAGAGGCATGAATGGGTATATGAAAGGTATACATCCTTCAGATCCAGGGTCACCATAAATCATCCCTGACGCAGGATATACCTGAGCAAAAATATCGACAAAAATGTTTGATTCGGAATTTGTGCCCTCAAAGAATCAATAAACGGAATTTGCCAGAGAGTTTTTTCACCATTAAAATGTGACAAAAGCCTTGATCTCTTTCCTCTACCAGAACTGGGACCTATTGGGGGTAAGGATTCAAACTCCAGCCTTTAACAGACTTAATAGAAGGATGAACAGACTGGAAGAGAGGGATTCCCAGGCTGGGAGGAAAGCCCCCAATCTTCCTCCTTCTGGGAGGAAAGAGTCATTGGGTTTTGGGAAGGGTTAGGAGGATTAACCAGGATTGCTCCTTTACCCTTACCCTTGTGGCCTGACCAATGCTTCTTTGGCCTGGGCTCCTTACTTTGGTCAGCTTGTGGTCTTTGGCCACAAAAAAACCTCCTAAAACCCAGTGTCTTTCTTTACCGGGAAGGCCTTTTTCTTATCAGCTGTGCACTCTAAATCTTCCTGTATTTCAGGGCCAAACAGATTATCCCTGAAAAGGGCATGGTGCACAAAACGTCCCTTAGAGGCAGAATCCGCGGACTAGGTCTTCAGCCAAAGCAATCTTCTAGCAGAAATTACCAGGGCTGAAGATCTAGCAGCCATTCTTAGTTCTTCTGCAAAAGAATCAGCCAAAAACCCTACTGCTTTGAAAAGCATAGGAAATGCTTTTAAACGTCTCTCTAGGAGTACCAACTAAGCGAGCTAAGCAACTAACTTAAACTGGACCAACCAAAAATCCAAATTGCTGGCTGCACAGGTTGAAGCAAGGGCTGGCTACTATTCACAGTAGAATCCCAGGCCCTCTTAAGAAATAGCAAGCTGTGTGCCAAGGGGAAACTTGTGCTGGCATGCTCCTGAGCCAGGCTGTGGGCATCCAAAAAACACCATGTGGCTGGGCCATGCCTCCTATTCGTAGCAGTGGGAGCCAATGGCTCTCGCTCCTGCCTCTGTGTCCTGAGAGAAGAGGGAGAGCAGAGCTGCTGCAGACAAGTACAGCGCTGGATCAAATAAAGCACTAGTTAATTGCTTAACTGGGGGGAGCAGATATTGGAAGGTTTTTTACCTTAATGCAAAGAATGCACTGAGGTAAACAACCTATAATTGTCACTCGAGGGAGATTTACTAAAGCTGGTTGACTCAGAACCTCGTGCACCTGTGCATGGTAGCCAATCCGCTTCTAACCTCAGCTTGTTCAATTAAGCTTTAGCAATAAAACCTGGAAGCTGATTGGTTTTCATGCAGAAGTGCACAAGACTCTGAGTGAACCAGCTCTAGTAAATAAACCCCTATATATCTGCAATACATACACATCTACCCATATTTTATCCCTTTAAAACATACCAAGTACAGAGAAAAAAAAATATGTTCCAAGAATAGTATGTGCTTTGACAATCTTAACTGACATGATATATGATGCCCCCACCATCTCCAAGTCCTCCTTGTGCATAGACAGAGCACAGGAAGTTGTCAATTGTCAACTAACAAGATTGCTAGCAAAAATCAACAGATATTTTTGGCACTTGACAGATAACAAAAAAATTTTCATTGGAATACTTGACAGACCAAAATACATTGTAAAGATTTACAAATGTCCCCATCCAAACAGGGTGGATGGAGGAATCCTCCCGGCCTAGACATTGGAGATTTACTTAAACTGGAGCGCTCAAAGTACAGCTGTGCAAAGTAGCCAATCAGCTTGTTCAATTAAGCTTTGACAATAAACCTGGAAATGGATCGATTTCTATGCAGAACTGCACCACATTTTGCACTCTCCAGTTTTAGTAAATCTCCCCCACTGTATTCAGACAGTTGCACCTGCAGAATACACCGGTCAGTGGCTGCTTCCCAACGTGTCCCTGTGAAAGACGAGCAACTTCTGTCAAGTGGGGACTGGTCGCACACGGATCAAAATTCAGCCAGTTCCTGCTGAAGTGGCTGAATTTCGATCAGCGTATGGCTAGCTTTAGGGTTAACTTTCACTTTAAGCAGGTATATTCAATACATTTCTGTTTATAGGGTAGTCTTATGTTTATTACAATCACAACCACTACCTTCCTGTGATACCTTAGAGAGATTGTGACACTGAACCAAAAAATAAGGCGCAAAGGTCACTGGGAGAAGATATTCTTACTTCCCCTTTCTCTAAGTAAATGTGTTTCTGTACCTATGTATCCCAGAACTTCCTGTCTTTTGACACCCTGACAAGATGTTGGGATAAATCGGACACAAACACTGGTTTTATTACTAATTTAACTACCCCAATTAAAGCTGACCGTACATGAAAATGCAAAGTTGATTTGTGTTGTAGATCCCCCCTATGTGGAAACAGTATCCCATACCCACACAACACCCAAATGTGTACTATAGTCTGTAATTGCCTATAAAATAAATTCCGCAAACATGAGAGATCCGGATTATTTTTATTTTAAGAAATTTAGATCCTTGAAGGGTACAGCATCTGAGAAAAAAAAAAAAAAAGAAGAGGTTGTTAGAATGTTTTGGAAGGCAGCCAATTTGGCACATTTTCACATAAGCAAGATACATTGTAAATCTGCAAGTTCCCTATGGCTTGCTGACACTTGCCAAAAACTTTCATAGCTTTTATTACATCCAAGGGACTGACCATGACTTAATATACCAGACATTATCACTCAAAAACTTAAATCAGAAATTGTTGCCTTGCTCTGTACGTTGGCCACATATATCAATTTGCATATTTTATTTTATTTTTTTTTACAGAGCAGCCCTGATCCTCTTCTTTTTGGGTCCCCTGCGCTGGTGCTCTTGGCCCCTCTCTCTTGCCGAGTGCCCCCATAGTAAGCAGCTTTCTATGAGGGCTCCCAAGCCACTGCTGTGTGCCCCGCCTCTGCTCTTTCCTCATTGGCTCACTGGTTGTGATTGATATTAGTGGGAGCCAATGGCTTCTGCTGCTGTCTCAGGCAATGAGGAGGAAGAGTCCCTGGAGAGCTTCTGCTCTCGTGCACATCACTGCATCTAGATGGGGCCCAGGAAAGTACTAGGGGAGCTGCTGCACACACAAGTTGTTTTACCTTCATGCATAGAATGCATTAAGTAAAAAAACCTTAAGCCTTTGCAAACACTTGAAAAATTATATAATCCCAACATTTAATATTCCAGATATGTGCCTGCTGTAGCATGCACTTGTATGAGAATGTATTGTGTTCTCTTTGTATTGCTTCCTTTGTGTGAATTCCCTGGTGTTCCTGCCAGTCCCCCTGCTTTCCTATTAAATGATTACACTTGGAAGGAGAGCACAACATGGTCAGTTTTCTAGCTGTGCTGGGAGCTAATCCAATGATCCGACGTGTCCTGACACAACACGCATCCCCACCCTCTCCATTCCTGCACAGCCATTTATTGATCACAAAAAAAAAAACAAAAACAAACACACAGAAAAAAGGTATTTATTTTTTCCTTTGATCTTTTCACAAATGTTTAAGCTTTCATTTGTTTTAAACGGAATGGGTTGTTTTTCAAGATGAGAGTTTACATATACTTTACAGCGATTGTAAACACTCACCTTGTAAAACAACCCAGTTTAAAATAAAAATAAAAGGCAAAACATTAGTGTATAGATATGAAATTAAACACCTCCCCCGCCCCACCTTTTATTAAATAAGTGATCACATTCTCTCTGTTCTCAGCGGCCTAAGAGCTAGGGGAGGAAAAGCACACGGAACCTCCCTGTGAATGAACAGCATAACAGATTTCAAGGGGCTATAAAGCTAGTATTATTCAGCACATGACATACATTGAAAAAAAATTGCCATTTAAACTCCCAAGCTTGAAATTTCAGGAACTCACCACACGGATTCTTTGTCCAATGGCTTTGGCAGGCAAGTTGGAGCGGAACTTAGCACGGACCATGCCACTGTTGCCATGAGCTCTGGTCACCTTCCCCCAGATCACACGAGTTTTATTCGGTTTACCACCTGGGGTCACTGTGTTACTAAAAACAACAAACAAAAATTAGGTTACGTAGCAATAAAGAAAAGGAATTAGAAAAATTGGCTGTATAACTTCTTCTCACTTTTATAGCCATAGCAAAAGGCACACAAGCTCCAAGAGCTGGAAGTAGTACAGTGGCGATAGACAGCGGAAAGCAAGACTGCACTGGGGCAAGTGGTTGTTTTCTTATGATGGGGTGGGGGGTGCCACTTGGGCACATACTGAAACAATGAAAAATAAGAGCCAGTTTATGTCTACAGAAATGTGAGGAGCAGGGTTGCACTATTGTAGACCTGAAAATGCTAGTTGCCTGGCTCCAATACTCTAAAACTTCAAGACAAGCATGCAGATCAAAAAGCTGGAGATAAGCCAGTTATTTGGAGAAAAATCCTTCTGTGTTTTTGGGTCACTGACCCACAGCTAGACAAGTAGCATTTTCAGAAGTAAGCAATGGCAGCCACAGCCACCAAGTCTTCTCTCTCTCATGTTTGATCCATGCAATTAGTTTTTAGCAAGTCTAATGAATTGCAGCCACAACTGTCCATCTTGTGAAACATTCCGCCAGTTTCAACTGCGACAGTGAGAATTGTACACATCCTTATTTCCCCAGCACTGCTATAGGCTTGTCATTTCAGGCAGTGCTGGTGATCAGGTCAACACTAATGTACACCCTTTAAAAGGCATAGTTTTTATATATATATATAAAAAAAAAAAAAAAAAAAACAGATTACACAACAATTTCAATAATTATCCCTTCCTTTCTCATTCAAGTTGCATGCACTCTACTACAACGCTTTCTAACCATTACAATGAACACAAAGCTTGGAGGTAGAGATCATGATGTAATCCACCCACCTCAGCCAGTCACAGGAAATACGGATGCATTAATACAGGTTTTTTTTTTTTTTTTTTTTAAATCGGCAAATACAGATACTTTCGGTCAGATTTGCGTTAATGGATGCAAACTGCACCGCAAAGAATAGCAAGCGATTTCAACAGAAATGCGATTCCAAATCGCATGCAGTTTACCCCACTGCTCCTGTGTGAACCATGGATTGTCATCGCCTGAGTTCACACAGAAGCAGTGCAGGGAGGTTTCCCACAGCATAGAGTGGGCAAGTGGGGATGTGTACTATGGAGGCAGATGCTCCATATTCTCAGTGGTAGGAGAGGAGAGAAAGCAGCAAGGGATTTCAAATCCCCACCGCTTTCTCTCCTCTCCTTGCAGGGATGACAGTTCCGCCTAGATGACTTGGCCAGAAGCACTGTTGTCACAGCTCAAATTCACACAGGAGCTGTGCAGGAAACCAATGCCAAGTCCCAGTGGTAGGAGGAGAGAAAGTGGCAAATCCTCACCACTTTCTTTCCTCTCCTTGCAGGGATGAGTTTAGGCTAGAGGGCCGTTGATTGGTCAGCACTGTCGCATGGATGGTGCTGTCCAATCAGATGCAGTCTAGCCTGAACGGTCATTGCTTCAAGGAGAGAAAACTGCTTCACATTTCTAGGGATTTGAAATCCCCATGGCTTTCTCTTATTGCAGCGATGACAGTAGGGGCCAGAAGGCATCTGATTGATCAGCACCATCCATGAGAAGGTGCTGACCAATCAATCAACAGCCCTCTAACCAGAACGGTCATTTCTGGAAGGAGAGGAAAGAAAGTGGTGGGGATTTCAAATCCCTGCCACTTTCTCTCTTCTACCACTGATGCTCAGCATTGGATGCCTGCAGGGAGGTTTCCCACACCACTCCTGTGTTAACGTGGGCTATTACAAGCCCAGGTTCACACAGGAGCAGTGGGGAAACCGCATGCGATTTGGACAGGAAACACATTCCTGTTCAAATCACATGCTAATCTTTGCGGTGCAATTTGCATCCATTAACGCAAATTGCACGAGTACTCATGAAAATACTCGGTATCGGCACCGATATTGGCACTTCCTTAACAGGAAACCTTGTACTTTATTGAAATAAAAAATTACCAGGCTTCTCCTAAATGGTGGGGATGCAACACAACTCTATATCGGTAGGTGGAAGGGAACTCTGTAGTGCTGCTGCCAGAACACAGCACCATCTACTGTATGTAGTACAAACTACTAGAGTGTATTAGAGCACAAGCAGCGGCCAGTTTGTTCTGGAAAGCAATTTTAATTTGTTTAGTGCAAGCTGACTCAAACTATTTAAATAAAAAGTGAATTCCACATTCCTCAGAATTTTAAAGATCATACAAAGTTGACTCCATAAGGATTATGCCTCATAAGATAAACACATCAGTAATTAGATTAGAATTGAACAGAGATCACATGCTTCTGTCTGAAAATGTCTACACAATGTGTCCAAGTATGAAGCAGATGTTCAGAGATTGGTAACAAATATCCTTAAAATCCAATTTGGGTATTTTAGACCAAGTGCTACATTATATAACTCTAGCGGGCTGTGTCTGGCTTTAACACCCAATTCCTTATCTGTGTATTTGTTCCAACTCAGTGAAGCCAAAGCAACAATATGACAGCAAGGAATGTCATCTCCTTTATTTCTATCAGGAAAGACTCACTTAAAATACAGGGGGTAATGACCTTTCTGCAGCTTTATTTAGAAATGCTAACCAGAAATCCTTAATGTAAAACATTAGGTAGATAAGTAGCAGATAAAATCAGGTTGATTAGTGCTATCCTAACATCACCATCTCACCTAAAGTCATTAAATTACTTAAACCAGGAATACAATTAATAGAAAAACCAAAAGCAACTTTAACTAGTAGCCGACCGCGGATAGCCGAATGACGGCTGCACTGCGGCCGGCCAGTTCTGAGTGGACGTCATATGACGTCCCCCCAGAACACGCTCTCCTGCGCGCCCCAGGGGGCGCGCACCCGGCGATCTCCGTGATCGCTGTGTCCTACAAACACAGCTGATCACGTGATGTGGTAAAAGGCCAATCACAGCGGCCTTTTACCACCTGATCAGCGGTGTGCAATGACACGCTGATCAGAGGGAAATGCAAGTGCCGGTTCTCGGCTGCACTTTCCTCACGCTGTCAGATCGTGAGGAAAGTACTGCCGAGAACCGGCAGTTGTCAGAGCGGGGATCGGCACCGATCATCAGGGCACTGATGATCAGTGCCCTGATGATTGGTGCCCAGCAGTGCCACCCGCAAGTTCCACCCACCTGTGCCCTGCAGTGCGCCCACTAGCTCCGCCCACCTGTGCTCAGCAGTGCACCCACCTGTGCCCAGCAGTGCACCAACCTGTGCCACTCTGCAATTTCACACACCTGTGCCCACCCACCTGTGCCCACCCACCTGTGCCCACCCAGCAGTGCCCACCCAGCAGTGCCCACCCAGCAGTGCTGCCAGTCAGTGCCCAGAGGTTGTGCCAGTCAGTGCCGCCAGTCAGTGCCCAGCAGTGATGCCAGTCAGTGCCGTCTATCAGTACCCATCATCAGTGTCACCTATCAGTGCTGCATATTAGTGCCGCCTATCTGTGCCACCTCATTAGTACTGCCTATCAGTGCCCTTTAGTGCTGCCTATCAGTGCCCATCAGTGCCGCCTCATCAACGCACATCAGCGAAGGAGAAAAATTACCTGTTTGAAAAATTTTATAATAGAAACAAAGAAACTTTTTTTTTTTTCAAATTTTTGGCAATTTTTTATTTATAGCGCAAAAAGTAAAGCGCCCAGTGGCGATTAAATACCACCAAAAGAAAGCTCTATTTGGGAGAAAAAAATGATCAAAATTTCATATGGGTACAATGTTGCATGACCGCGCAATTGTCAAAGTGCGGCAGCGCTGAAAGCTGAAAATTGGCCTGGTAAATAAGGGGGTATAAGTGCCTGGTAGGCAAGTGGTTAAACACTTTAAGACATTACATGCCAATGTGGAATGCCAAACAAAGCAAACAAAAAACCCCAGAAACTTCAACAGCAATTTTCACATTTGTTTGTGAGAATATCAGTTAATTGAAACAATGTAAAGCTAAAGTCTTCTTATCCTTTGACAGCCACAGACAGCGACACTTCTATTTGGATTTAGAGGTACCATGGTGATGATACGTGATCAGCCCTGACCCTAGCCACTGCAGGGCTTGAAGGTTTCATTGAGTGTTAACATAGGTGCACTAAAAGATAAGATATCAGACATGCCTTAAGACTCCATTCACACTTGCTGAAATGCAAAGTTGCACAAACTTTCGACTTTACACTCTCTGGACCAAAGTCATCAAAAGTTGCATCAAAGTAGTGAAAGCACCTTTTCAAAGTCACACACTGATTTGAACAGGTGCCATTGAAAAGAATGGGCTGCGAGCTGTCATGCTACTTTGTGCGTGACAAGTTGCACAAGTGTGGCTGGAGCGTTAATGTTGCTTACACTGCATATGGGCTAGCAGGTAGAATGTAAATAAAAACACTGCAGAAAACACCAACCACTGTAAGCACCCATCCGTGTTAACTGCCACTTTTGCTGGTCAGCTTGGTCTGTTAAAGTTAAAAAATGACAGACTTACTGGATGGATCATCAGATGACAAAGAAGAAAAAAAAAAATTTAACCTGATGCGTTGTATAACTAGCACTGTGTCCTAGAAACACATATGTGCATTAACTGAAATGCAAAGTATACTAAAAAAACAAAAAACAAGAAGATGCAGAACCCCCTTCTCTCCCCCCAAAACTTAACTTTGGAATTACATGGGAGTTAACAAGCCTCCTATGAGTATACAGAGTGACAGGTTCTCTTTATGGAGACCTCGGGCTCCATTAAACCCCGATGCACCACTGCATTCAGCCCAAACAGGTCAGAACACAGACTTTGGATAGATTTGACAGCAGAATCAGAAATAGCAGAAACATTTTCCCTTCTCTCCATCCTAAAACTGGGGCTGGAATTTCAAGGGCCCCTTAGAAACATGAAGGTGCAGAGGTGCCACCTGTCTGCCTTCACAGTTGCCCAAATCACTTTGAATAAAAAGCTGGACCCCTGATAACCGCTTCTCGTCCACCCTATAGCAGCAATACTGCTACAGGGCAGCACGGGTGCACAAAGTCACGTGCATATATATATGTGGATTTTTCACTTCCAGGCAGGGGGCGCGAGTGTGCGCCCTGCCCGAGGCGCTATTCGCGGCATCAGTTGTCAATCACTGGGTCCCGGCCAATGATTAATTGCTGGCACCCGGTGATCGAGGAGGATTACCGACGGAGGGTGAGAACTGTAAGTAAACAATACAGTTCTCTCCCGTCAGCTCCTGTACACTACTATGCATGACTATGCATAGCAGTGTGCTTACAGTAAAGCGCACACACAGTAAAACAGCACACACTTAACCCTTTGATCGCCCCATGTTAACCCCTTCTTGCCCAGTGCCATTAGTACAGTGTCAGTACTTTTTATTAGCACTGATCACTGTATTGGTGTCACTGGGGATGTCAGAGACACAGAGTTCCCCCCGTGTCAGAATGCCCGCCGCAGTCCCACTGTAAGTCACTGATCGCCACCATAACTAGTAAATATTTGAAAGAAAGAAAAAAAAATCCCAGTATATACACACCATCATATGTAAGCGCTATAAAACTTTCACGTAAATCAATTAATTTACACATATTAGGATTTCTTTTTTCATTTAGCAAAGACATGTAGCAGAATACATTTTGGCCTAAATTTATGAGAAAATCTGATTTACATTTTTTTACTGGACATGTTTAACAGCAAAAAAAATATTGTTTTTCCTCAAAATTGTCGGTCGGTTTTTTTTATCGAGCAAAAAATAAAATACGCACAGGTGATTAAATAGCACCGAAATAAAGCTCTATTACTGGGGGGGTGGGTGGGGGGAAGGCCGTAAATTTTATTTGGGTGCAGCGTTGCATGACCACGCAATTGTCAGGTAAAGTAACACAGCGTTGTAATGCAAAAATGGCCTGGTCAGGAAGGGGGGGGGGGGGGGGTAAATCCTCTGGAGGGCAAGTGCTTAAAATAAATGTAAACAAACTTTCAGCTTAGAGAGTGTTTACAGCCTGTTACTGACATGCTGACGTACTTGCATCTTCTGCAGTGAACGGGTTATAGCCAGAGACATTTAATATTGCGGCAATAGAATTGGTGTGCACTAAAAACAAACTGCAGCAAATCTCAAACACTCCAATTCTATTTGGTAGGCTGCAACTCTGTACAGCACTGAAACCACATTCATCCTTCTGAATGACAAAGATTACCACTGTGTAAAGCTAGCCATACACACAGCCAGGGGTGGACTAACCATTTGGAAACTCGGGAACTGCCCAAGGGCCCAGGGTCAGTAGGGGGCCCCCATGAGATGCCCTTGGTACCTTTTTCATAGGCTTTTTTGAGTTTGGGCAAGGACACAGGGGCCCCATGATCCCCTATTGCCCAGGGGCTCCATGAGTTGTCAGTCCGCCCCTGCACACAGCTATATTTCCCTTGCTGAGCCCATGGGTTGAATGAGAGAAAATCAACTGATACCTCCATCCATGCTAAACAGTGTGGGTGGAGAGAACTCCATTGCTGGCTATTGTATTTAGCTGATGCAGCACCTGTAACTGACTGAATACTTTAACATTTGATTGGCTGTAGTCACTGTTTGGCCCACAATTTACCACCCAGCTCCTATGCATTTTCAAATTGTGTCGAGCCAGATAGTGCTGACAGGGCCACCTACAGCTCCAATTTCAACCAATTTCACAGGAATCGTCTGAATTTTTTTTTTTTTTAAATAATCATTACAAATTGGCATTCTTTGTTCTTGAATATGCCAAATATCAGAAATCAAAACCAAGGTGGAGGATAGCCATGCGCACATTTGTGATTTAGTAGAAAAGACAAGTTGGCGGTGTTCTACAAACCCTTTTCAAATCCAATTAGGGCTGCTGCTGCAGAAACAGTATAGCAGTCACCCAATATTACACTAGAATTGTGTCCTCCTGCAGGTGGAATACTCACTTTTTTGCTTTGTACACATAGGCGCATCTCTTGCCCAGGTAGAAGTCTGTTTCATCTCGGGCGTAGACCCCTTCGATTTTCAGCAGAGCCGTGTGTTCCCGCTGATTTCGGAGGCCTCTCTTGTAGCCAGCAAAGGTTGCTTTACACCACAGTCTAGAATGGAAATGACATCAGTACAAATATGGTTGTACACATACAACCCCCCAAAATCGTAAATGTCCTGCTGTACAAACCTGCCAGACATTCTGTACTGTTAATGTCCAGATGCAGACAGAACTGGAAAAAAAAAAAACAAAGTCAGGGTCTACACATCACTAGCACATGGTTCAAATCACATACTGGATACGATGACATTACAAATTCAGGGTCAGTTCACACTACAGAAACGCACTTCAGATGCATTTTTGCTTATAGTTTACACTGCATTCCGGTCCATTTTGCGGTGTTCCAATAAAGCTCTGTGCAGAAAATAGCAGCAAGTTATACTTTTTTTTTTCCTGCACGATAACTAACTGCACTAGGGCCATTGGAACACATGGAAAACAATGTGCATGCATTTTTTTATCAGAAAAAAAAAAAAAGCACTGGACTGCCTCTGGTGTGAACCAAAATAAAATAAAAGCATGCGGTGTTTTCTCCATGTGTTCCAATGGCGCTAGTTCACACCAGGGCAGCTAGTTCCAGAGATTTCTAGTGCAAAAAAAAAAAAAAAGAACATCCTGCTTCTTTTCTGCACAGATCCATACTGAAAAATGTACCAAGATGGAGCATGGTGTGAACTCTAAGCGAAAATGCCCCCGGAGTGCGTTTTTGTGGTGTGAACTGGCCCTGAGGCTCGGTTCACACTCCACAACTTAGGAGACCCCAAGTAGCATGACATGTAAAATCCATGTTAGTCAATGAAAGCCATCTTAATTAGTACTTCTAACATTGCCCCAACTTTAAAAAAGGTTCCTACTTCAAAGCGACTTCTATCCGACTTGCGTCCATAGACTTTAATAAGTTGCCTCCAAGTCGGATGCTCACCTATAGTGATGTGATTTGGATCCCACCTTATAGGAAGATTACCCAGGAAGTCGCATCAAAGCAAGACTCAAGTCACCAAGAAATGGCCTGGCCAGGGCGCAGTAGTGTGAACAGAGACTTAATGATGTGTGTCAGTCACACTGCTACCTGGCTTGTAAGGCATGTTCACACTAGTGGTTGGGGGACAAACACCCCCTTTAGCTGCAGATCCTGCAGGGTGAACACACTGCAGCCACAATACTTTGCTTTACGACAGGATATGTACTCCCTGTTGCTTTCAAGTGCAATGAACGTGGTTACAGCATGCTAGTGCAGCGATCAAGGAGTGGTTCTACAACACCATCTGTCAAATGTTCCCTGAAGAGTGACCTGAATGCAGTTGCCAAAAGCTTGTACTGTTGATACACTGATGAGGGGCACACTGTACACCTTAGCTGCTGTTGTGCTATATGCTGGGTATCCAGTGTCCCCCTGTGCCTGTAAGCAGTGGGTTCCCTCCAGGCTCACATACACAGGTACCCTATGGGACATACAACGACACCGTTACATACAAAGGGGCTGAAGGGACCAAGCCTTTGCTTTGGGGACAATAAGCATGCAGCCAGAATTGCCATTTAATAACAAGTTAAAAAAAACTTTATTTAACACAATACAAAGCAGACAGAAGCGGTCTTGTAAGAGCACTGAGCAGGGTGTAACAGAGAATGATATCAGGAGACACATGGCTCCAGCTCACAGCCCAGCCTAGGCCGCACACCGTCCAATCAGCTCACACACCGCGAATAAGCCGGCGCCAACACCTCAGGAAGACACGTCCGCCGGCCCTGGAACCATACAATCCACCCAGTATCTCCGCCATCCCGCCACATCTAACCCACACATACTCCTTTATCGGTGACCCGAAGGAGGTGCCCCGTCCCCCCGCCGGTATTAAATGAACACCCTAACGATTAACCATTGAAACCCGCCATAGAAACAGACATAGTCTCCTCTCACCCGCACTGGATTCCAAGATGGAGGAAAAGGAAGGGCCAGAGCGCGGCACGCTGGGAAATTAGAAGCGCCCTCTACGTGAGGTGGCCAAAGTGATGCCTTTGCGAACTGTACACAGTGAAGGAAAAATAACTGGGCAGGAATGTTGCCGCAGGTTCACGCGTGGAAAAATAGTGCCGGGAATGTGAAAAAAGGAGAAAATTCGTTATTACAAAACAGCCGTTTAGGTGTCTGAACTACTCCGAGGACCCCTGGGGCGGAGCCTTGTATCCATGGATACCGTTTGGCGTTGTGTGCTGTGAGGAGTTCTAGTCAGGTAGTTGTAGCGTGCAGGTGAGTGAGCTCTGTGTGGGTCGAAGAGACCGGGGCGGGGGGCCATTGTCCACTATGGGGCCATGGAGGGGCAAGAGACGCCTCTGTGCCACTTACAGTAATAGGATTAAAGTAGAACTGGGCACAAAACTTTTTTTCATTTTGGATAAAGAGAGTCACCGCTTACACTGCTGCAATTTGCATGCGATTGCAGCGCGATTTTTGAAGACTTTATTGTGACGTGTGAAGATTTTCAACAATTTCTTGTATTTTGCAGTGTGATTTCCATTATATTCTATGTATGTGAAATCACAACACAACTGCATGAAAAGTATTGCAAGAACCGCTTTAGAAATTGCGCTGCAGCAAATTGCAAATGTTAAGACACTGACATTCATTAGATGCGATTTCAATTCACAAATCGCACCTGAACTCACACTGGTGTGACCGGGCACTAATGCCTAGGGTTTATTTATTTCAGGTACTTATATAGCGCTGTCAATTTACGCAGCACTTTACATATATATATATTGAACATTCACATCAGTCCCTAACCCTAAAGGGGTGTACAATCTAAGGTACCTAACTCACATTCATACACATATTAGGGACAATTTAGACAGGATCCAATTAACCTTCCAGCATGTCTTTGGAGTGTGGGAGGAAACTAGAGCACCCGGAGGAAACCCACGCAAGCACAGGGAGAACATGCAAACTCCATGCAGAAGGTGCCATGGGAATTGAACCCATGACCCATTTACTGCAAGGCAGACATGCTAACCACTAAGCCACTGTGCCGCCCAGTGTCAGGGTTGCAGCATCATCTTCTTAAAACTGAGCACATGTTATTTACACAGGTTCTGTGCCTACCTACTTGCCTACTGGGCACTTTTACTCCCTTCCTGTCCAGGACAATTTTCAGCTATGAACACTCTCACACTTTGAATGACAATTGCGTGGTCATGCAACACTGTACCCAAATTAAATTTTTATAATTTTTTTCACACAAATAGAGATTTCTTTTGGTGGTATTTAATCACCACTGGGTGTTTCATTTTTTGCACTATAAACAAAAAAAAGCAAAAAATTCGAAAAAAAAGTTTTTCTTTGTTTCTACTATAACATTTTGCAAGCAGGTAATTTTTCTCCTTCACTGATGTGTGTTGATGAGGCTGCACTGATGGGCACCGATAGGCTGCACTGATGAGGTGACACTGCTTGGCAGCACTGGTGAGAGGCACTGCTGGGCAGCACTGCAGGGCACTGATCATCAGGGCACTGATCATCAGTGCCGATCTGCTCTGTGACAGCTGCCGGTTATCGGCAGTACTTTCCTCATGTTGTGACAGCATGAGGAAAGTGCTGCTGATAATTGGCAACTGTATTTACTCCATGATCTGCAGTGTCATTGGGCACTGCTGATCACATGGTAAAAGGCCTCCGTGATTGGCCTTTTACCTCATCAGCTGTGTCCATAGGACATAGTGATCACGGAGATCGCCAGGTGCACACTGCTGGTGGTGGGCAGGAGGGCGCGTTCTGGTAGGACGTCTTATGATGCCCTCCTAGAACTGGATAACTAGTATCACATGGTAAAAGGCCGCCATGATTGGCCTTTTACCTCATTACGTGATCAGCTGTGTCCATAGGACACAGTGATCACGGAGATCTCCAGGTGCACACCACTGGTGGTGCGCGGGAGGGCGCGTTCTGGTAGGACGTCTTATGACGCCCTCCTAGAACTGGATAACTGCACTGTAGCCATGATTTGGCTATAGCGCGGTTAGCAAGTGGTTAAGGTGGTAATTAAACTCACTTTAATAATAAATAAAACAGTGTAGCGCTAGCACAAAAAACTAAACAGTGATAACCACAATCAATAGAAAATAAACATGGAATAAAAAGAAAATAAATGACTACAAGTGCACTACAATCAATCCCCCTAAAACCACACTTGAGGGATCCAATATAAATAAATGAATAAGTGCAACACGTGAATACCTTCACTTTTGAAACATAAGCAGTGCAAATGGCGTTAAGTGTCATCAACGCACACAAAATAGGTGAATGTCACTAATGAGTGTATAAACTGCAAAACAAATAATGAATTAAAGTTCCAAAAAACAACACATATGATGATGCTCCAACTTCACTCTCATGCAAATGGTGATGTGTGAGTGATCAGTAGGTGATTATCCTCCAGTGGCCAAATTGCCTCCTTTTCTATTGATTGTGGTTATCATATGTAGTTTCTTGTGCTAGCGCTACACTGTTTTATTTATTGTTTATACACTTATTGGGTATAAGGTTAGTGTCAG
Organism: Staurois parvus; assembly: GCF_062004578.1. Taxonomy (NCBI): domain Eukaryota; kingdom Metazoa; phylum Chordata; class Amphibia; order Anura; family Ranidae; genus Staurois; species Staurois parvus. The sequence continues at coordinate 717,042 of NW_028318172.1, forward strand.
CAGCTTTAAGGTTAGGACTCCATTTAAGCACAGGAGGATCCTCTTTATTCAATTAAACTCACTTAGTGTCTTATCTACATTAAGGTGTCCTTTTATCATGTAGCTGTAAATGACCACTGGTCAGTTCTCCTGCATTCTCAGAGTTGACAGTTCTCCTCTGAATGCCTTTTTATGAAGCGGTGTAAATCACTTCTCCGAATGAAGGGAGAAGCGATCTACAAACGCTTTCAATGCTGGAAAATGGCTGCTTTTATTATAATCTCTCAAGATTACAGTAAGAGATCAGTCAAACACCGTTTTACTAAGCAGCGGTAAATTATCGCTGCTTCGTTTGTGGTTCCTCCGATTCTCCAGCTCTGGGCTGGAGAATCTGGAAGGAGACCACAGATCACTAGTGAAGGGCTGACATCGCTCCTTCATATACTGGCCATCTGTGTGCTGAGATGATCAGCGGAGAACATGTTCTCCGCTGATCATCTCTGTTTCCTAAACCACTAATGATCGGAGATCAGCAACGATCCCCAGGATCACCGCTGATCTCTGTTTCACAAAAGGAAACCTAAATTAGCCCCAGAAACTGTGTAATTAATATGTGTTCGGTTTTAAAGAGATGAGGTGGCAACCCCAGTAATGCCTAGTATGTGTGAATCGGACAAAAACCGTTTTCGGAGCGTTCGTCCGATTATCTGATCTTTAGTACACAGCTTTCGAGAGCCAATCATGACAGTTCATGCCAAAATATCCGAAGGCACAAGTGCAAAAATATTTCTCATAAAAACAAATGATTTTTGTGTAGCATAGTATTTGTATGAAAACAATCAAGTGACCAAGACAGTGCATGCTTGGAAATAAAAGAATACATTACAATACATCACTTCCAAAGTTCTATCCTGTCTTATGAGAATTTTTGTAACTTTAGTAACCTCTTCATTTTCAACATGGGACTAGCATGCAAAAAAAACCACAATCGTTTGTCTGATATTCTCATGTGTACGAGGCTTAAGGGAGGTTATAACCCCTGTCAGATTTGTAATGTCATCTGTGTCCCATTGGGGAGATTTCCCTTCACTTCCTGCCCCATAGCCAAAACACGAAGTGTGAGGAAATCCCTATTTGCCAGAGACCTAGTGTCACCATAGGAAGATTTTCACGGTATTCCAGTTCTGGTTACAATCCAAAATGTTGGGATTTTCTACCATTTACACTCGGTGATACTGGAAAACAGTAGGTATGAGCTCAGCTATGTTCGGGCATGTATACGTGTGGCTACTAAGCAGGGAATGTCTTGGCTGCTTTTGATTGATGGTGCACAGTGACAGCTTTCTGGCAGGATAAGCTAAAGCTGGCCATACATGGGTTTAATTCCAAAAGAATTTTCTTTCGAAAATCTTTTCTAAGAGTTTTCGAGTGACCATTGAATTTGAGTGATCGGGCATGTTGGAAATTGTTTGAAAAATGAATGAATTCCTAATCAATGATGGCCACGAAAATTATTTTCTGTAGCAAAATGAGGTGAAATTAAAGGCTTGGTTGGTCAAATTTCGATTAATGGTGGCACTATCTGATTACAAAATGCACCAAATTTCCGATTTTCTAAAGAAAATTGGTTCGGAATTCAACCCATATATGGCCTGCATAAGGTGGGTTTGGACTAGGATCTGAACACACTTCAGCTCATCCCTGATAAACAGGACAAACAGAAGGGGTGAATTTCATTAATGGCAGAGACAGCAATAAAAACTGACAGGTGTTCTAATCACTCTCCACTGTAGCAGAAAAAAAGTGCATTTTCTTTATGCCAAATCAGCAATGCCATTACACAAGTTCTATGGATTGTCACCCCAGCCCTGCAAAATCATTTTAAAAACAATGGGTTCAATTCCCGAAACAGTATTTACCACTTTGAAGGCTAAGTTCACCTTTAAAAAAACCAAACAAAAAAACACTTTTTTTTTCTTTGCAGATAAAAAAATAATCGCATTTAATTTTTTTTTTTTGTAGCCTACAAAACATTGCACAAGCAATCAGCAGATTGCCGATACCATGTAAGACTCCTGCAGACTGTAAAGCAGGCCATAGATGTGGGGACAATCGGCCGTTTTTGTTTTTTTTTAAAGTCGGAAATCGGTCGTTCAGACGGCCGACGTTGCCACTAATTTAAAAAAAAAGTTGGCGGGTTTTAGTCCCGTCTACGGCCGTCAATTAATATAATAGCGGTGTCCCTGCATAGAGACCCGCTATTATATTTGACAGAAGAAATAGATTATGAAGAAGAAGAAGAAAAACAACATTGTATCTGTTTGTACTTGAATAGAAACATCTGTATCCGAAATGCATACAAATAGATACAATGTTGCAACTTTTTTTCTTCTCCATCTTCTTCTGCAAAATCTATTTCATCTACTCCTCTTTTCGTCTATTCTTCTTTTTGATATTCTATTTCTTCTTCTCCTGCAAAATCTATTTCTTCTTTTTCTTCATAGTCAATTTATTGTGAAATCGGCCAGAAAGGCCGATTTGAGCATAAATTACAACGAAAATCGGCCGATCTAACAAATCATCCCAGGATTTTCCACCTTGGACGATTTTCAAAATCTCTTAAAATTAAGAAAAATGGCCGACATTTTTCCCTACTAACGGTACGAATATCGGCCAATTTTTTTTTTTATTGGCCGATAATTCGGCAAGAAAATCAGAAGTCTATGGCCGCCTTAAGTGTAGATGTCTGCTTGTACCTCTTATGGGCAGGCAGTTTCAAAGTGACAGCAAGCATCAATAAAGTGCCATAGCACTCAACAGCGCTGTGGTAGTTCATTGAGAACTACAAGCTGACAACTGAAAAGGATGTCAGTATTTGTAGTTGATTCATTCACAGAACTCTGTGAATGAATGACAAGGCTGTGTGCAGAGTCTTGCACAGCCACACTCTTTTCAAAAAGTGACAGCTAGTACGGGGAACTTAATGCTCTCACATAGAGTGCTTGGCTTGTCGAGCCGTTTGCAGGAGTGGGAACATGATACATATAAAAAGGAGTGGAACATGTAGCATGTTCCCAAAGGTGAACTTTTCTTTTAAGATCAGAGTTAAAATAGTTCATAGCGTATTTCACAATTTTTTTTTGTAATTCACAAAAAAAAAAGCTACAAAAATGAGCCATGCGATATTTCATCTAAATGTGAGGCATTTATCTCATGAGACCATTCATTATTTTATCTCATGATGTCATATTTAGTAGCATGGATACAGTGGAGGGGGATTAGAACACATTAGTTGCTTGACATGCATTGCCCTTCTATGTGCTCCTTACTGCAAGGCCAGTTATAGATTGGGGCAGTTACCATTTTTTTGTACTGTTGATATACTGATGAGGGGCACACTGTACACCTTAGCTGCTGTTGTGCTATATGCTGGGTATCCAGTGCCCCGCTGTGCCTTTAAAGAGGAGTGGGTTCCCTTCAGACTCACCTGCTACGGTTGCCACCTCGTCCCTTTAAAACCGAACACATGATTTACACAGGTTCTGAGGTGAATGTATGGTTCAATAATTTTTTATTATCGTTACAACAACAATATAACACAGTCCAATTTACCCATGCAGGGGAGACAGACAATCCAGTCAAACATACATGGGTAGTAAAATGTGCAACAACCATTTTTAACAAGGTGGGAGCCAAAGAATGACCACATGGATGATACCATTGGTCTGTATGTACTTCTTGGGTCCACAGGCCCGAATGGATATCTCACATGAATAACTAAACAAGGAGTGTAAAAAGGGGGATCAACATATGATCCCACAAGAAGTTAGAAAGAAAAAAGGAGAAGAAGGTGGAGAAAGAAGGGAGGTCAGAGAAGGGTAGAAAGGGGTAGGTCCTGCAGGCTAAGAGAGTTTCATCCAGTATTAGAGCCCAGACTTGTCGGATGCAGTGCAGGGAGGGCCATCAGTGCAGCATAGGGCGGTATAGGGACCACCAAGGCATCCAAAGTTTTAAAAATTTAGCATGATTGTTGTGTAAGATGCGAGACATCTTTTCATTAACCATCAAGGTGGTCAGCATGCTCCGAATCGCCACAAAGGACACCGACGGTGACTTCCAAGCCCAAGCTATGACCCTCTTTGCAGCAATGAATCTATAGGTTGCAAGTTTCTGTTGATGAGAAGATAAGCCTGGGATAGGGCAATGCAACAGAGCCAATTTTGCATCTTTGCGTATTGAAACATGAAATAGTGTGTGAAGGAGGCCATACACCTGAGACCAGAATCCAATCAACCGTGGGCACGACCACCAGGTATGAAGCACATACACCCCCCCCCCCCCCCGTTGGCCACAGCCTCTGAAACACCTATCACCACAAGAGAGGTCCAAACCTGCAATACGACCTGGAACCCAGTACCATCTCAGGAGGATCCTGTAGGCTGCCTCCAGAGTGGTAGTATTGAATGAACATTTGGCTATGGACAACCAGGCCCTACTCTAGTCCTCAGGATCAATGGAGTACCCCAAGTTTCGCTCACAACTGAATTTATAAGGGGTGGAGGGGGAGCTAGTGACCGCATTCAAGGAGGAACAGATTGAAGAAATAATGCCCGAAGCCCTAGGGGAGTGCTGGCAGATGCATTCAAAGGCCGTAGAGCGATACGGAAAGGTAGTGTTATGCCTCAGGGAGGTCACACAGTGTCGAAGCTGTACATAGCGAAAAAATTCCACAGGAGGGGAGTTATAAGTCTCTTGGATAGAGGACCACGAGGGTAATACTCGGGAGGTACAAAAATTGCGGACCTGAGAGAAACCGCGGGCAGACCACTACGTTAACGCTGTGGGCTGTTCTAGGCCTGGAGGAAAGAGGGGATTGTTGAGAGAGAGGAGAGGCAAACAAGGAGACATGAGATTACCTGAATAATGTACGGAGTCCCAGATGCGCAGGCTGTGGATCATTGGAGGGCCAAGAGGGGCGGGATGAAGCTTATGGTGCAGCCAAAGTATTCTGAGGCTAATTTAATGCAGACAAACCCCAAGTGAGTTTAATTGCCACCTTAATCAGCCACAGAACCTGTGTCATTCATGTGTTTGGTTTTAAAGGGATGAGGTGGCAACCCTATCACCTGCCTTCAGTCTATCCGTTATTATGCATGTTCTTGTACTGCGCAGGTTCTCAAAATTTATAGAGTTGGACTGCAGAAAATATTGCGGTGCCGTGAAGAGGCTCTGCAGCTTATGCAATTATTTGCAAATGTGTGCAAACTAAACCCCTGTTTGTAACATAAACTGTTAGACAGGATAATTCAGTTTGTTGCAGGCTGGTTGGTAAGTTGAGCTGGGAATTTTTCTTTGTTGTTGTTTGACGTGTCGCCCTTCTATGTGCTTCTTACTTCAAAGGACAGTTATAGATTGAGGCAAGTTGCCATTTTTTTCTCCAAATGTCTTCCAGGACAGCCCCTTGAGGTGTAGAGCTCCTCCCTCTGGGACAGGAAACATGTAAGCCCAATGGTTTAACCACTTCCAGTCCGGACACTTTTACCCCCTTCCTGACCAGGGAAATTTTCAGCTTTCAGCGCTATCACACTTTGAATGACAATTGCGCAGTCATACAACACTCTACCCATATGAATTTTTTACCATACTAGAAACCATTGAATCTAGAGATTTAGCCACAGCGGTTACCACCATATTTAATCAACTACTACAGCAACCTAAAGACACTCATATTGAGTTGGGCCATGTACATCGAACTATGGGACCCAGGAACCCTGATCCATTTTTTGTTTGTGATACTCTGTGCAGGGTTCACTGCTTCAAGGTCAAGGACACCATTATGCGTGCAGCTAGCACGCAAGATTCCATCCTATTCAATTAAGTGCCGTTGATGCTTCTCCCTGACCTCTCCCGCCAGACTCTGGCCATGCGCTGGGCCCTGCGTCCTCTCACTCAGATGTTGCAGGAGAGGCATATTTGCTACCAGTGCGATTCCCGTTTCAACTCAACGCCTCACAGAACGGCAAATCTGCTCAATTCCGCACTCGCGGGGACTTGCCCACATTTCTTGGTGTGTTCGTGCTTCCTCAGGTATCCCTGCCAGACTGGCCCTTTCAGCTCCCGACCCCAGGCCTTCAATTTCCTTCTTCCTGACAGAGGTCTGATTGAAAGAAGAAGAAACGTTCCAGATCCTCCTCCCAGAAGATCCCAGAGGGCTGATCCCCTATCCACGTAAATTGGGAGTTTTTTTCCGTTCTTCTTTTTCCTACAGTTTTCATGCGTCCTGTTGGTTGCTCTAGTTGGATCTGTGACCTATACTTGTGTCTGTTGTCTTTCGGGCCCTGGGAACTATGGCTTGAGGCTCATTCCTGGGTTCCGCCACCGCCGTTTGCCGTGGCGTGGGGGGGACGCCTTCGGTCATAGTCTCAGGGCTTTGGGCCCTCTCACTATTTGATTTGTTTATACCCTGTCAGTGTTGGGTTATGTATATGTCTATTTGTCGGGGGAGGGGGCTTGTTTTTTCATGCCTGTTTGAGGGTTTACTAAACACATTTTGTAGAGGGGGGTTATCATCATCTGAGGGTGGCCTCACTCAAGGTTATCATTTGCCTGTGGGAGGCCTGGGTCTGGATCGGATACATGCGTCTCTGACATTCCCCATCTAGGCCTTCAGTGTACTGCGTAGTATCACACTGTATGTTATTTCGACAGCTTGCCTGTCTATTTGTCTCTTCTTCTCATTCTCCTCCTTTTTCTGTTCTTCCTTTCTTGGCTTTTTATCCTTTTCCCACTAGTTTTTTATTTAATTCTCTTCCTCCCTCTTACTGTTCTTTTCTCCTCTTTCTCCGGGGGATGGGGGTGGCTGGGCAGAGCTCTGTCGGTGACGCACTTTTTTCCTGTTTGCTCTGTCGCTGACAAATATGACTCCGATTAAGTTTTCTTCTATTAATTGCAGGGGCTTTAACACTCTGGAGAAGCGGAGCCAGATGCTCTACCATTTCCATAAACCTGGATCGCAGATATTGCTCTTCCAGGAGGCTCAGTGGTATCCCAGTCCTCCGCAACCATTCCTACACTCAGTGGTATCATAGTACTAATCCACAGGCCAGGTCTAGGGGGGTGTCGGTGGTCTTTCATCATACCTTCGACCCAGAGGTCTTGGACTCACTAGTTCAGCTGGTCGCTACCTCTTCCCCAAATTGAAATACAATGAAAATTGTATTTATAGTGGCAAACGTTTACGCTCCCAATCAAGATCAGGCTCCATTTCTCGCGGTGGTCCTCTCTAAACTGTCTGCTTTTGGGGTTCCCTGTTTCATTGTTGGAGGGGAATTCAACATAGCAGTCTCTCCCAGGGGCGGACTGACCATTTGGAAACTCGGGCACTGCCCGAGGGCCCGGGGTCAGTAGGGGGCCCCATAAGATGCCCCTGGTACCTTTTTCATAGGCTTGTTTGAGTTTGGGCAAGGACACAGGGGCCCCATGATCCCCTATTGCCCAGGGGCCCCTTGAGTTGTCAGTCCGCCCCTGGTCTCTCCAGACCTAGACACTTCCGCGGGTAAATCTTCTCTCTCCTCATCAGTCTTATCTCAAGTTCAGTCACGTTTGCATTAATTACACTTAGTGGACGTTTGCTGTAGCCAACATTCCTCAGAACGAGACTATAGTTTTTATTCCTCAGTTGTATGGACTATTTCTTTGTTTCACAGTCTTTTCTAGATTGTCCGACTTCATCCTCTCTCGGTCATTTCTTATGATCAGACCACGCCCCAATCCATCTTACGATTCAGGATCGATCATCGTCTATGTATCGCGGAAGTCACGAACACTATCCAAGACTTTGTTTTTGATCACACATTGGATACTACTGGCCCTCTGACTCAATGGGAGACCCTTAAATTTGTTCTTAGAGGGGTTCTTATTAAACATGGCTCTCGCTTAAAAAAGGCTCAGACGGAGATGTGTTGACTATTTTCACTGATAGTGCGTTTAGAATCTTCCCACAAACGCACATTGAACCAGGTGCTCGCGGTACATTTATCTAACACTCGTAGAGAGTTACTTCAACTTTTAGATTCTTCCTACCTTGTTGCACGTGCCAAAGCACTCAATACTCATTACTTCCTAGCTAATAAATGTGGAATACACCTGGTGCGTGTACTCCACCATCAACCGTCTCGTCGTCCGATCCAGCATATCAAGGCGCCTGACAATACTAAACTCTACCACAGTAAAGGAATCTCTTCCACGTTTGAACATTATTATTCTTAACTTTATAATTTATCTTTGGCGAATCTTGATACTCCTCCCTTTCGGCTATGTCCCAGTACATTGCGGAGATGGCGTTGCGTAATCTGGATGCCCAGGACGCATTGGATCTAGAGGAGAGTATAAAGGACAGTTTTAACCTTCATCATATCAAATGAACCTTAAAGTATACGTGTTCTGTATATAAAATGAGAATTTAAATCTTTGTATTTTGTCATTGTCTTCTCAGGAGCTGAAACACTGTAAAAAGGTCCAGAACATGATGTCCTTGCCAATGATGGATGTGCTGCGGGTATGCACAGTGCTGGAGGACAGTTTGGATCAGCTCTCAATTCTAGGCTTTATCATGCCTGTCTCATATCATGGACAAAGTGATGTAAGTGGCAAGATGGTCTTTAATTGATATTTCTTTTTAGGGGCAGAGCACTCACAAGCGTTTTCATTGTAAATTAAAGTATGCAAATACCTAACTGAGCAGAGATGGGCAAGATAACAGGTGAATATCCTTTCATCTATTAGAACTGCAAACAGCAAAAGCTTTTGTGTAACCTTAACGTAGCTTCATCTCCTCCTTTACTGAAGTGTCTGAAAATTGAAAAGCTGAAATTAGCTAAAAAAGAAAAAAAAAAAGTTCTACTACTTTAGTCCTGTTACTTACCGTTAATAAAGTTTGTCCCACGTTTTGCAGGCAGCTGTATTTTCACTGCAAGGATGTCTGTCTGCTTCCTGTCTCTGAACCTTTGACACTACAGTGGCTAACCGCTTTAAATCTTTAGGCAGCACAGCAGTACAGATTGTCTGCCGAGGACACGCCCCCTCCTTCCTGCACCTTTGAGAATAGTTCTTTCATTGATTACACTGCTTGGAACACAATCAGCGAATAGGGCAGAGTTTGTTTAGTCACATGATTCTTTCCCTCATTCACAGATCATGTTACAAAGAGGGTAATCAATGAATGTTGTTTTCCAAATGGAGGAGGAAGGAGGGGGCTTGCCTATGCCAAACCCATCTGTACTGCTGTTTTGTCTGAAGACCCAAAGCTGTTAACCATTGCAGCACCAGAGGTTTTGAGACGAGATGAGGACAGGCATCCCTGCAGTGGATATTTCTCAAGGATCCAGACACCCGTACAACATCCTTCACTACAGATACTGTAAGTGATGTGACTAAAGCTGTAGGTGTAGTAGCAGTTTTGGCAAACCAGAGAACTTCGGACTCGGACTTGAGGACTACAACTGATTTATCAAAAACAGTGTTGTTTTGACTCAACAGATGGCTTATGCTCTCATCTGCTAAGTGACTTATAGAAAACTTCTTACAAGCGTATATACCAATTATTACATCACAAGGCATACATTTCTTCTTTCACTTTCTATTACTATCAAAAGGCTTTCTAAACTCTGCAGAATAACCTTGGCCAGCAGCTGCAGATAAGGGTCCCAGCTACGAGGTGGTACAACATAATACTCACAGGAAATAAGGGAGGGGGGAAGATGAGCCAAAAACCTTGCAAGCAGATACTGTTAGAAATGTTACAGTTTAAAGGGGAACACTACAATATCTGGGTGCTACCACATTCGCCCTTTGATGCTATCGTAGCGAAAGTTTGAGTGAGATAAAGCATCACCAATTGACCGCTGATCACCCAAATAATAAGGGACTAAGGGCAGTCTAACTGATCTTGAACAACTAGGGGTTGATATTTCCACGTGGCCATTACATGGATTGCAGCCTTCGTGTTGAACAGCTGGATAAGCTAGGCAAGGACTGAAGGCTAGCGTCATAATTTTTCTCTCCCCATGTTTCCCATGCTGTACAACTCCACTGGGGACAGTAATTCCAGAATTCATCATTGCAGCCAGTTCCTTGCTTCCCTGAGCAAATGTACTTATCATTTGCCAGGTACTCCCTCTCCCATTCTAACCGCCCGCCCCCCGCAACCTTTCCTGGGGGAATAGTTTAGATTAATAGCAGAGCATACATTAACATACATCAAAGATCAGGCTCGCTGCAGCATTGGGATTACCTATTAGGGTACGGTTTATCAGCTTGCCTGTGGAGCCGTAGCTCCATATGGTCAACAACGTTTTAGTGGGTCCATAGGTGGGTACCAGGTTGGGTAACAGGTTACCTGGTTCCCTACAGTGCACATTGAATAAGTTGTTTCATTATATACACGTGTTAGTTACTGTGCCTTCACATTGATAATGAAAATGCCATAGTAACACTCTAGCGGTTACAAATCCTACTCTAATAGTCTCGATACACAGGTCACATGATCTGCCCTTCCCCCCTATCATTCTAGTCAGGGTTATTATTATGGCTACCAGCAATTTTATTAAAACCTTTTTATCAGGCATCATATCGGTGTATATTCCCATCTTCCGCTGTGAGTTGACCAGTCAGCTTCCGGGTGTGACTGGAGCAGAACTGGAGTTCTTCCTTCTGATTTCTCTGGTCAGCTTTAGTTTTAAGGGGTCTTGAGGGTCTGCTTTACTCTCCCGGAATCTGTGTGATCAGCAGCTTACTTTGCCCTGGAGTGATGTATCCAGGGAGTCACCTTGGCCACCTTAATGGCTGTGGGAGTAGATAGCAAAACAGTGTAAAGACCTCTCCATCTGGGCCCTAAAGGGGTTACACTCCACTCCTTTACCCACACTGTATCTCTCGGTGCAAAGGGATGGACAGGGTTGGACAGGCTTATGGGGAGTTTCTCTTGAACCCATTTCCCTATGTCCTGCATATTGTCCCCCAATTTCTGTAACAGTTCACAGTTCACCACCCTTCCTATCTGGTGTAAGTCTCCCTTGATATCTGTAAAGATGGGTGGGGCCTACCATATAGTACTTCAAAAGGGGACAAATTTGTCCTCTTTGTTGGAGTACTCTGAATTCTCAGCAAGACAATGGGCAGCATCAAAGTCCACTTAATTTGGATATTTGGATTTCCTGACACAGTAACACATATATGCAGCATCCAGGAGATGAACTTTAAACCTGGGTGCCCCATATATGTTCTTGTCTTGACTTGTACTAATGATCAGGACTCAGGACTCCCAGTTCCCGGTCAACTGATCGCTGTGATAGCTTCTGATTACAGTGATCAGTCACTGTGCAGCCCACCCCTGGGTTTTCTTTCTCCTCTGAATGAAGAGAAAGATGCAATGTAACCTTGCAGGGGAGAAAGATGTAAACAAACAAATATGTAGAAAAAAACAAAACAATTAAAAATAAAAGAAACATAGCTAGATAAAGGTTCGATCTAGGTCAGGGTTAGTGTTAGGGTCAAAGGTCAAGGTCGGGGCAAAGGTCAGGGTCAGTATATTTTTGTTAGGATTTTCCAAAAAAACTGTCTTTTTTAAATTCGTATCAGTGTCAGTTAAGCTGGCCATACACATATAGATTTTCGTTCAAGAATATTCGTTTGATTTTCTAATCGTTAGTGGGGTCAAATTGATGTTCATTTTCTACAGCAGTGACGGGAAAATTCAAAGGGGTAGGAAGGAAAACTTTTCTTGATCAAATAATTTTGTGGTTATCGTTCAGAAGTTACATTCATTTTAAAGTCAAATGTTAAAAGCAAAAGACAATTTTTGAAAGACATTCGTCCATTCATCGAATGTTCAAAGAATTTTCGTACGACTTTTCTTACGAATATTCTTGTCCATCTACACGTGTATGGTCAGCCTTAGTGTTAGGGTCAGAATGTTTTAGGTAGGATAAAAAAGCAAAATGCACACTTTAGTCTCTGGGCCCTACTATGGGTACAAACAAAAAATAACATACACATATGTGGCATCACATCGACATTGCAAGCCTGTGCAATGTCGACTGCGCTTATTCTTATCAGATGACATTTTCTTGGAAACTGTATATGCCGTCATAACCTTTGATAATGTACTTTGATACACAGCAAATACAGTAAATTGGCAACTTCAGTCACAGAGGCACCAGCAATTTGCCCTCCTATGAAGCTTAGTAAGCTCTGACATGACTCCATACTACTAGCAGAGCATGTAGTGAATGACGAAAATGAAGCTTCCCACAACTCCTCCAGTGTGAAAGTAGCCTTATAGGTAACACTGAAGGAGCGCTGTGACAGGTAGGAGGAGAACCAGGATAGAGCTGAATCTCAGAGACCAAGGCTGTGGAGTTTGAGAAGGAGTGGGTGATCAACAGTATCAAGGGCCACGGAGAGGTCTAGTAGTAAGAGTACGGAGTAGAGGCCATTGGTTTTAGCAGTTAGTAAATCATTAGTGAGTTTTAGCAGGGCAGTTTCTGTGGAGTGCTGTGAGCAAAAGCCAGATTGCAAGGGGTCAAGAAGGTTGTTTTCAGTGAGGTAGGAGCTAAGACAGTTGTAGACTAACCTTCTGTGTGCAGCAGCCCCCTAATACTTACATGAGCCCCATTGCAATCCAGCGATGTGCTCGAGAGGCTTCGCTCTCCAGGGACTCGCCATTTGCTCCCGCTGCTGTCAATCACTGTCAGTGAGCCAATGAAGGAGAGAGGGGATGGGCCGAGCCACGGTTCTGTATGTGATTGGAAACGTAGAGCTGAGGCTCGGGAGCGAGCCTCTTGGGTGACCCCATTGCAAGCTGCTTGCTCTGGGGGCAGGAGGGAGGTGTCAGGAGCACCGGTGGGGGACCTGAGAAGTGGAGGATCAGGGTTGCTTTGTGCAAAACTATTGCACCGAGCAAGTATGACGTGTTTGTTTTTTTTGTTTTTTTTTATAATTAACTATTTATTAATTTTCAAACCTATTACAACAAACAAGTCACATAGGTAAACATAAAATGAAAGAAGAGAAGGAGAGAAAGCCAGAAAACAAGCTCATCGATGAGGGGTTCATAAATACATACAATGTCAATACAGAACAGCGGAATGGCAATCAATCACAAACAATCTGAGCAGACAAGTCAGCATTATAATTGTCCCATGGGTCCCTAACTGCCTCAAACGCAGGAATAGAAGCAGTGTGTAAAGCAGTTAGGTACTCCATCTTTCTAATTTCTGCTATGACCTTTGTCAATTCCAGTAACATGGGGGGTATAGAAGAAAGTCAATGCATGGGAATGATTCTCCTGGCTGCCGTTAAAACGTGGGTGGAAAGTTTCCATGCATATTTAGAGAGGCCTGAAAAACCCACCAAAAAGAAAATGGGCTCAAAATGAACAGGAGCCAACAAATGTAACCGCAATAGGGTAAGGACCTCTCTCCAAAAGGGCGCAATGGACCAGCAATCCCAAATAATGTGGAAAAGAGTGCCAGTTTCCTTCCCACAACGCCAGCAAACAGAAGTAACATTCAGGTTATGAGCATGTAGAACCTTAAGAGTCCTATACCAAAACATCAGGATCTTGTAAGTATTTTGTTTATATACTACACACATAGATTTGGAGGCGGCCTTCCAAATCCTGTTCCATTGATCCAAACCAATATAGCATTGAAGGAAATGGGGCCATTTATGCATATAAATGTGGGTATCAATAGAAAGGGGGCGGGCGCCTAAAAGCAATTTATACATAGCAGATGTTATGCCCCGTTGGCATGGGCCTTGGATACATATACGCTCGAAAGGAGTAGGTTTCTCAAGAGTCAGCGACGAGGCTTTGGAGGAAAAAAAAATGACAAATCTTTAAATAAACAAAATATTGATGGGGTGACATACGAACGGCTTCTTGAATGTCAGGGAAGGATTTAAGCTTGCAAGTCACCGGATTGACCAAATGTCGCAATTGAAATAGGTTAGCCTCGGCCCAAGGACACACATGAGCCATGGCCAGACTATCCGGGAGGCTTGGATTAAAAATGACATCGGTCAAGGGAGAATATTTGGAGCTTAGAGCAAATTGAACCCTACATCTCCTCCATATAGACAATATGAACTGCATAGGTCCCAACAGGTAAAGTTTGTAAGAAGAGAAGTCAATGTTGGTCGTGGACCAAAGGAAGGAACAAGGATGTGTCGGACTAAGTTGCGGAGATTCAATCTCAGTCCATTTATTAGGGGGGCGCTGGGAGGACCACGAAATGAGGGTCCGGAGATGGGTAGCTAAATAGTATGACACAATGTCTGGGGCCCCCAGACCCCCCTGCATCGAGGAGAGCGAAAGACAGCACGAGCAATCCGATGTGATTTGTTGTCCCAGATGAACCCAAATATTTCAGGGAGTGAGGACACCACCTGTATGGATAGTTTGACTGAAGGGAGGATAGGCCTGTAGATGAGATATGGAGTGGTAGTGCTTCAGTTTTGGCCGTATTATCTTTATATCCTGACAAAGCACCAAAGAGCTGTAAAGTACGGTGTAAAACAGGTAAGGAAGTATAGGGTTCCGTTAATGTCAGCAAAATGTTATCAGCGAACAAAGACTATTTAAAATCACGGTCATGAGTGCGTATCCCCTGTATATCCGGGTTGGTTCTAATGGTGATGGCCAGGGGTTCCAAACAAAGGATAAACAGCAGAGGGGGAAGCAGACATCCCTGGCATGTACAGTTTGACATCCGGAAGGAGGGGGCACAGGAATTACAGCAATTTAACCTGGGAAGTGGGGGTGGAATCTAGAGCTTTCAGGGCTGCCATAAATGGGCCGCTAAACCCAAATCTCTCCAGGACCAGCAACATATATGGCCAGCTAAGTCGGTCAAATGCTTTTTGGGTGTCCAAGCTCAACAAGAGAGCAGGAGCCGAGGACTTATTAACAAGATCGATCAAATTGATAGTCCTCCTAGTGTTATCCATGGCATGTCTGGCCGGTACAAAACCCACCTGGTCTCGGTGTATAAGCTTGGATGTACATCTGGCCAACCTTTTAGTCCGATATATTTGTGAATATCTTGTAGTCAGAGTTTAATAAAGCTATAGGGCGGTAGTTATCCGGGAGGGAGTGGTCCTTGTCTGGCCTAGGAATCTCCAAAATGTATGCAGGTGTAAAATCATCATGTGGAGGCAGTCCTTTCAAAAAATCTTGGAAAAAGGACAAGAGATGGGGGGCCAGATTTGTGTGTAGGCAGGTGCTTGACAACATCTAGCAATTCCTCAGAGATGTCCGCATTTAAAGCCAAGACATCAGAAGTAGACAAACTGGGAAGTTGCAAGGAGTCAAAAAAAGCATCAAAAGCTGTCTTCTGGAGGGGAGGGTGGACATCAGGGTCTAGGCAATTATAGAGCTTCTCATAATATTCCCCAAAAACAGTAGCCAGGTAAAAAAGTAGTAAAATCCAGGTATACAAGTAAAAAGTACACTGACCGTACAATACTGGAAAGGAGGCCACCGGACCTATGGCTATCCCTTTCTGAAGAAGTGCAATTGCACGAAACGCGTCAAAGGGGCCATAACTCCGTGACGTCCAGCCACTAGCTCCTAACATAGGTCCGGTGGCCTCCTTTCCAGTATTGTACAGTCAGTGTACTTTTTACTTGTATACCTTGATTCCACTACTTTTTTACCTACCCACGTGGATTAATAAATTAATTTTTTATCAAATATACTACACTATGGGCTATTATTTTTGTTGACTCCTCCGTGAGCCAACCATTCATCCCTAGAGCCCATACCTCATGGAACAGGAGATATTCCCAATTGCTGACATCAGCCCACCAGTATAAGAGGAGTGCGATCTACCCTGCCTATATATCTGAGAGGCTTCTATGGTGATACTCAGGGCTATCCCAAGAGAGACGACCACTGTTCAGGCCAATACCAAGAGGGGGAGAGTCCGTTACAAGCAATCCAGCTCATCCATCCCATCTCATGAGGGGGACCTCTGGTTATTGATTACATGCGTATAGAAAGATACGCATCTGGTGAGTGCGTATTTTAACTATTTTATCACCTCGCCACCTGGAACGTGAAGTCACTAACATCTCCTGTATCCGTCACCTATCACAGACTGTCACCATTTTAATATATATATTTTAGCATATTATGATTTTATTCACTTATGATCATATGTGCAGCTGGTTTATGGACTGGAAGTATTAATCTGCATTTGTTTTAGCGCTGCACTTTCTTTTTAAGTATTATATGACAACAGCTTTAAAGTCATCATAAAACAACATTCGGCATATCAGCTGAGTAACCGGATAATGCAAGAAAATTATCATCGATGAGGCAAACCAGAAAACAACAGGAAAAGAGAACCAGGCAATGAACAAGGCAAGAAGCCTAATGCACAAAAATACATCATTCAAAACAAAGGCCACAAGAATCGTGGCTAGAAACAAAGATATCAACAAGGATATACACCCAGGGAAGGTGAAGTATCCCGGATCATCGAGGCCAAAGGCCTGACATTCCAGGGGGGTGACATGGCAACTGGCCCATCGTGGCAGATGCCTACCTCAGTAAAATGCAAAATGGTTGTGGTCAAGACATAGCAATACAAACATTGGCAATGCACAAATGGGAAAAAGGGAGCCTAAATAACAGAACAGGAGACCCTCTAAACAAGACCATCCGGTGGCAGAGCTAATCAAACCAGGAAGTCTTGGACATTGAGGAGTGCGAGGGAAACACTTCCTTCTAGGTTTACCTGGTGTCCAGATCTTACACAGAGTGGTGGAGGATCTGGATGGGGTTGGAGGTAGCAGAGGTGTCTCGTCCAGCAGGGGAGGGAGCCCCAGCTGTTTGAAAAAAAGAGTCCGCTTCATGCAGGTCACGGAGAGTGACTCGGGCGTTATCCCTGGAGAACAAGAGCTTAAAGGGGAACCCCAACCGGTAGGGAACATGATGCTGCTGGAGGTGAAGAGTGACCGGCTACAGGATCCATCTTTTGGCCAGGGTGATGGGAGATAAGTCACTGAAGATTTAGAGTCTTTCTTCCTTGAATTCCAAATAGAGCTTATTATGAGTAGAGAGCAGGGCTTATTTACAGTCAAAGTAATGAAAACATACAATAACGTCCCTAGGCCTGGTGCCCTTGGAGGGTTTCAGACCTAGCGACCTATGGGCTCAATCCAACCACCAATTAACCTCTTGGACCCTAGGAGCTAGAGTAGTGAATAGGGACAACAAATGGCGTTGGAATTGAGTATCAGAGGCCGATTCAGTTATGCCGCAAATACAAATGTTCTGGTGGTGCTCCGTATATTCCAAGTCCTCCTGTTGAAGCTGTAATTGGGACATAGTGTTTCAGGTTGGCGTTATCCTCCTCCAGAACACGGACATATTGTACCAGTTCGTCAAATTTGGTCTCAAGGTGGTCTGAGCGGTCTCCTATTTGAGTGGTCTCGCCCCTAAGCTGCTGGGCCAGTTTCCCAACTTCGGCAGAGATAGTGGCAGTAATATTACGCAGAAATACTTGCAGTTTGTCTTCTAAGGTGTCCATTGTCAGAGCTGGGGTCCCTGGCATGGGTTGAGAAGCTGCAGGGAGGAGGGTCTGCATCCATCTCAGCAGGTCTCCTGGAGGGCTCACCGGGGCTGCCGCCGCTGCTCGAGGCCGGGGATGCGGGCCTAGTAAAGAACGGTCCAGCGCCGAGGGTCT
Source organism: Staurois parvus (assembly GCF_062004578.1). Classification (NCBI taxonomy): domain Eukaryota; kingdom Metazoa; phylum Chordata; class Amphibia; order Anura; family Ranidae; genus Staurois; species Staurois parvus. Next base: position 734,774 of record NW_028318172.1, read on the forward strand.
GGAGGAGGCAGAGTGGACAGCTTCCAGTGCCCGATTTTTTTTTTTTTTCTTCCCATGGGGATGCAGTGGTGTGTGGAGACCTGGTAGAAGGCGCTCCTGGAGCAATAGATGCGGCAGAAGCAGTGTGGGAAGGCCGGTAAATCCGAGAGTTGACAAAGTTCCGGTATTAAGCGGCCGCCATCTTGGACCACCACGCATGCGCCATTGTTTTTTGGTTTTTTTTGCCTTTAATATCACTTTATGCTGGTGCCTCAATCAAACCCCCAAGTTTTCTGTTTTAGGGTGACTCCTTTCTCTTGCAGCATCCTATGGAGTCATCCTTGTATGTAAGGATTATTCTTGTGTCTCCCTACACTTACCCTAGGTAGAAAAAGTGCTCCCCTGCTCCTCCCCATCCTTTTCCTCTTTTTTTATTTTCCTGCCTTAATTCTATTTCTATCTCTTTGCTGTTCTTTGTCCAAATAATAGTTTGGCTAAAGTGTTACACTGCTTTTTCTTTTTGTTTCTTCTGCAAGCAGGTATAAAGGAATTTTAAACTACTCACCATAGTAATTTATTGTTTTATGTATGTCTCTATCCATGTACTTCATGTATACATCTAAGTGTAAATGGCAAACACAAGTTATATATACTGTGAATTTTTTACTTTATCCTCCCATCCCACAGAAGGTCCATATTGATGCTCTGTTTTTCTTTGTTCACCCTAACATATTTTCTTTGTGGACATCTCTTTTTTTGTGTCTACATTGTTACTGGATAAAATGCATAAATAAAACATTAGGAAAAAACATCTTCTCGTATTTCAGTAAAAGTGAAATTGGTACAATTATATTTATTATGTTATTTTTATTATCTGAATTCAGATGGTTGGAAATGAAATTGGCACAATTCTGAAGACACAGAGACAGCTGGAAGGGAGGTTTGAGGAGCTGACTGGCTCACACTCCAGTCTTCAGTTAACACCCCCTCCTTTGTCAAACAAGTTGGTGGACCTGAAGGATCAGGTGCATGAAACAAGTGAAAAGCTGAAAATTAGCAATGAACAGTTTACCAAAGCAGTAAAGCAAAGTCCCTTAACATCTGACAACTTAAAGAAAGTGCAGGCCGACAGGTGAGCCCTAACAGTAACCTTATTATAAACAAAATAACAAACCAATTTGTTCATTATCCTCTAGCTCAGGCATCAGTAAATGGCAGACTGCAGTTCGTTTCTGGACCGAGTTATTGTCCTAACTAGACTGCCGCAATCGTTCCATTTAGCAGCAGCTCCACCGCTGTCATATGCAGAGTAGATGGAGGAAGGTGGGACAATTCTGGACTAAGGGTGGGAGCAGCACTGCATGGAGAACGGATGCGGCAGCTGCCTGAATTAAATTTTCAAGTTAACCAGGAGGTGATTGGCTACTAATATGCAGAGGGCAGTCCTAGAAACCAATTACCAGCTTGTTATTATGAAAAGTTAACCTGGCAGCTCACTCCCTCCATTAGGTGGTGCTCTGCCTCCCTCTCTTTGCTGTGCGTGTGTGTGTGGGGGTCATGTAAATGGGGGCAGTGCTGTGCATGGGGGGATCATGTAAAAGGGGCAGTGCTGTGTGTGTGGGGAATCATGTAAAGGAGGGCAGTGCTGTGGGGGGATGTGAAGGGGCAGTGTTGGATGTGTGTGTTGGGGGGGTTGTGATGTACAGGGGGGCAGTGCTGTGTGTGTGTGTGTGTGTGTGTGTGTGTGTGTGTGTGTGTGTGTGTGTGTGTGGGGGGGGGGGCATGTAAAGGGAGCAGTGCTGTGTGTGGGGTGCATGTAATGGGGGCAGTGCTGTGTGTGGGGTGCATGTAATGGGGGCAGTACTGTATGTGTGTGTCATGTGAAGGGTGGCAGTGCTGTCTGTGGGGGGGTTGCTGTGGGGGAGGGATATGTGAAGGGGAGCAGTGCTGTGTGTGTGTGTGGATGGGTGATGTAAAGGGGAGGAGTGCTGTGGGGGGAACATGTAAATGGGGACAGTGCTGTGCATGGAGGGATCATGTAAAAGGGGCAGTGCTGTGTTGGGGGGGGGGTAATGTAAAGGTAGGCAGTGCTGGGGGGGGTGTCATGTAAAGGGGAACAGTACTGTGTGTGCGGGGAATCATGTAAAGGGGAGCAGTGCTGTGGGGGGATGTGAAGGGGTTAGTGGTGTGTGTGTGTGGGCCATGTAAAAGGGGCAGCTCTGTGGGGGTCATGTGAAGGGGGGCAGTGCTGTCTGTGGGGGGTTGCTGTAATGGGGGGCAGTGCTGTGGGGGAAGGGATATGTGTGAAGGGGGGAAGTGCTGTCTGTGGGGGGTGGCTGTAACGGGGCAGTGCTCTGGGGGAGGGGATACGTGAAGGGGAGCAGTGCTGTGTGGATGGGTGATGTAAAGGGGAGGAGGAGTGTGTGTGTGTGTGTGAGAGAGACATATAAAGGGGGGCAGTGCTGTCTGTGGGGGGGTTGCTGTAAAGGGGGGCAGTGCTGTCTGTAGGGGTTGCTGTAACGGGGGCCAGTTCTGTGGGATGAGGCATATGTGAAGGGGAGCAGTGCTGTGTGTCTGTGTGGATCGGTGATGTAAAGGTAAGGAGTGCTGTCGTAGGGGGGCAGTGCTTTCTGTGGGGGGTTTCTGTAACGGGGGGCTGTGCTGTGGGGGGATGGGAAAGGGGCAGTGCTCTGGGGGGGGATATGTGAAGGGGGGACAGTGCTGAAGTGGGGGAGATGCGAGGGGGACCTGCAGCCCCACACAAAATGTGGTGCTACACAGAAAATATGCGAGGGTACCATTAACTCTTAAACACACTGAAATATATGGTGAATTTTCCCGCACTTGGAAATTGCATTGGAACAAACGCACCATGCAGTTTCCATGTGGCTGCATTTTTAAGAAGGTGGCAGGATCTTTTCCTAGCAGAAAATGCAGACACAGCATTTTCTGCTAGGAAAAGCTGTGCTTGCGGACCTGGGCTGTGATGTAAAGATGGATTGCGATTTGGAGTTCTGCTGGATGAAAATATTACTAATCAGACCTCCATGAATTTTAATTCAATACTCTTGCTCTAGCTGATGAGACTGGTTGATGTGGGAAAACTATCACAAAAAATTAAGGTGAACTCTGTGGACTTTATTATAGTGCAGGTTCCCCTTAATTACAAAATCATTCATGGCATTTAATTTGGTTTACTCGTTAAAAATAGCCGGTACACATATAATAATGGTTCTTTCTTGAACAGGCAGTTTGCAGCAGATGTCATCACAGATATGCTAAAGGAGCTGGAAACCACAGGATCATTTCAGACCCTACAGCATGCTGTAGTTCTGGAAAAAGAGAAAAAAACTAATTTCTACAACACAATAGACAGGTGAGAGATTTTTCATTAGTGAGTTTGGCAAATTATTTCTGAAAGCATTTTTTTATTTACAATTTTCCCTTTACACACATGCCTATCTTTGATCTGAAGCATGTCAAATTTTGCAGTGTTGCTTCGTACCACTAGAAGGAGATGTTAACAAAGAAGTTGGACATAACTACACATCATTCCTATTTTGTACTTCTAATGTGATTGGCTCTGTAAATATCCCTAGTGTGTGCCAAATTACAGGCACAGGAAGAGGTCTAGAGTGGCATCCGTCATATATTACACTGGGTGCAAAGGGTGGTATTTAATATACACAGGTCTAATGATGTTCCTTTTGATATTATACATGCAACTTAACAAATTTATGGATGTTGGCTTTAATATGTTAATTCTGAAATTCGTTATCGGGGTGTGGAAATTTTTTTTAAAAACTACTTGTCCAAGAACTAAATCAGGGTCCTAATCTACTTCTCCTGATAGTTTTTTTTTTTTAACCAAACCCGTATTTTAATTAAGGCTGACCATCCTGCCGAGCATGGGGGCGGTCGGAGGTGGCGTGCCAAGCGTGTGGGGGCGGTCGGAGGTGGCGTGCCAAGCGTGTGGGGGCGGTCGGAGGTGGCGTGCCGAGTATGTGGGGACGGTCGGAGGTGGCATGCCGAGTGCGTGAGGGCGGTCGGAGGTGGCGTGCCGAGCGTGCGGGGACGGTTGGAGGTGGCATGCCGAGCGCGTGGGGACAGTCGGAGGTGGTATGCTGGGCACGTGGGGACGGTCAGAGGTGGCATGCCGAGCGCTTGTAGACGGTCGGAGGTGGCATGCTGCGGAGCATGGGGATGGACGGAGGTGGCATGCGGAGCGTGGGGACAGTCGGAGGTGGCATGCGGAGCGTGGGGATGGGCGGAGGTGACATGCCACCTCTGATTATCCCTACATTCATCAATCACAAAGTACAATGCAGTATGTGGATATGGCAGGTGGAGTAGATAAGTAGTAATAGGACAGAGTTTAATGTTTGTTGCCATTGATATGTCCTGTATGGTGGTCTGGGTCGCTGTGTATGTATTCTGCAGCAGAGTGTATGCAGACGGAGGGATACAATTTGAGAGAAGGAGTGCAAGTGCTGAGGTGAGGGGTGCGGGAAGGGCGGCTTGTCAGCGTGTCCAAGAAGGAGGAGGAGAATAAGAAAAGTGTGGGAGTGGCCAGGACTCAACAGTGCTGCCGAATGGATGGGCTGAGGGAGCCACCAAGCTAGTGAGAGGCTGGCGGAGAGGGGACTACCTGCACCGAACAGCAGCATGGATGAGTAGAGAACCTGTTAACTCTGGTGTAGCATGCTTCACCAGTGTCCACTACGCAAAAAAAAAGAAAAAAAAATGTAAACCCTGCTGCTTGCCCGCAGCAGGGCTAAATGTAAATAAAAACCTCCTGCCCGACACCCACAACTGCATGTCCCGGGCGTCAGGCGATATGAATTGGAAGTTATGCTTTGCTTCTTTCACAGGGAGCAGGAAGGGAGAAAAAAGATCAAAGCATTGCAGAAGCAGCTGCATGATGTAAGACAGGAGAAGAAAGTGGAGCTGCAGGTAATTCAAATGTTGTAGTGCAGATGTATGCTATACCTGAAAGCAGTTTGATGCTTTTTAATATATTATGTACGGGGTCAGTTAGTAAAGCCCTGTTGACAGTGATGTGTTTAAAGACCTTGTACACTTTCAAATGTTTTTTGTTGTTTTAACTAGATATTCGTGTAGTTCTTTTCCCTGTGTCCTTTGTTTGCCTTACCTTGTAATGACAGGGTCACATGTTGTGGCTGCAGCTTGTGTTATGGCTGATCAGCTTCCCTGTTTCCATGTACTATTCCACCTATCTTGTCCCTATTTGCTATGTAGACAAATAAATGTGCTACATTGTTCCGGTTAATGCAGCATCCAGTGCATGCCTTGCCATTCCTTCTGTGTTGCATAACAAATGTGAGAGTCGGGGATTGTAGGATATGTTTTTTTTCATAGAAGTGTCAATTCTGAGGCGGCACAGTGGCTTAGTGGTTAGCACTTCTGCCTGACAGTACTAGTGTCATTGGTTCGAATCCCAACCACGGCACCACCTGCCTGGAGTTTGCATGTTCTCTTTGTGCCTGCGTGGGTTTCCTCCGGGTACTCCGGTTTCTTCCCACACTCCAAAGACATGCAGGTAGGTTAATTGGCTCCTGTCTAAATTGTCCATAGTATGTGTATGTATGAATGTGAGTTTAGGGACCTTAGATTGTACGCCCCTTGAGGGCAGGGACTGATGTGAATGTACAATATATATATGTAAAGCGCTGTGTAAAATTAACGGTGCTATATAAGTACCTGAAATAAATAAATAACTCTATCAGACTACAGACTAAAGCTTTAAAGGATAAGTTTACTCTCCCCACTGTCAATTTTTAAAATGGCATTAATTCACAGGAATAAGAAAAAGTCCAGTCTGTTCTTCATCAGCTCCCTTGTAGCCCATTCACTCTTCCTTCAGCTTTGAAACTGGAAGCGCATACAGAGGTATGGACACAAAAGGAGAGTTGAGGCTGACATTATACGTGCAATCCATTTATCACAGGTGCAATGCTCTGCTGGCTCCTCAGAAAAACAAGAAATAAATGCACATTTTTTTTTCCTGCAAAGATGTGCATTTATAATTTTTTGAATAAGGTGAACTTAGCCTTTTAATTTATGCAGTGCCATGCCACATGCCTCATGTTTACATAAACTTATATGATCAATATGCAGGTAGGAAGGTTTATAATGCCTTTTAAAGTGGTTGTTAAGGCTGAAGGTTTTTAATCTTAATGCATTCTATGCGTGAAGGTAAAGAACTTTCTGTGTGCTGCTCCCCCAATACCTACCTGAGCTCTCAACCCAGCTCTGTGCATTGGAGCCGTGATTCTCCCGGACCTCTCTCTCTCCTCATTGGCTGACACACAGCAGCAGGAACCATTTGCTCCCGCTGCTATCAATCACAGCCACTGAGAAGAGAGCGAGGGGCCAGGAGCATTGGTGGGGAGGACCCGAGAAGAGGTGGTTTGGCACTGCTCCATGCAAAACCATTGCACAGAGCAGGTAAGTATGAGATGTTTGTTATTTAAACAAAAAGAAAAACTATGCCTTTTAGTATTAATTTAAGGTACACTGTTAGTGTAGTTTATTGTGCCTTTTATAGTCATTAACACAAATTTTGCTGAAAACAGAATCCACTACACACCTAAAAGGGGTAGATGTGATCAAAGCATTTTACACAGAAGAGTTTGTTTATAAACAATACATCTTGTTGCATACAAGAACATAACTTGGAGACATAAAAAGCTAGGGTACAAACCAAAATCATTACAGGACCCTTGATTTCTAATCTCCCTTCCTCATATACGTGTTCCCTTCTATAAGGATAGGACGCACATGAAGCATATAAATTGCTATCATAGCAATGTTCCAATAGTTCTTGAATTGTGTTTAGGTTCATTTCATCTCAGATGTACCTACTGAATTATCTACACTTTTGTCTGTTGTGAGAAAACATCTGACATCTTGCTCTACTGCTTTTCCATAAAGTCATACTTCTAAGTAAACAATGTGTGGTATTCTGAGCAGTGATCTTTCACAGGCTGACAGTATTGTTGCTTTTCCATACATGGTCACCTGATAGAATGAAAGAGGGAGGAAGTATTTGTATATACATTTGTCAAAAATTGTAAAAATGATTCCCATATACCTCTCTCTCTGTTTTATTAGATATTAAACTTGTGTTATCTGAAAGCTGCTTGAAATGGGAGAACTAATGGTGTATAATGAATGATTTTATATACACTTTCACAGTAGTTAACCATGTCTGTGGAGAGACTGTAAACATTTTTATTGCAGTAAGTTTAAAGAATGAACTTGATTCATACTATATAATTTTAACATTAAAATATATTCACCAAAAGATACTTCAAAAATGTTATTGAAGAAACAGCAGTGTACAAGCTTTAATAAAGCATATATTGAATCGCAATTTGTTACACTCCTTTGACATAAGATACATTATTTGTGAGTAAATAGGATATACAATTGGTGATTACAATGTAGACAATGTCATCAAGCATATTATAGCTAGTGTGACATTCCTGAGTTCCCTGTCATACAGGGAAGGTGATATCTAAGGCTCCTAGGTACCCTATTTGGAGTGGCTGATAAACTGAGTAGTAAAAGAAAAAATGGAAAAAGGAGTAAAAGTAAATGGAGAGAGAGGAGAGAAAAAGAAGGAAGAGAAGGGAGGGAGTTGTTCAGAGTTCCACTCAGGCCTGACAACACCTTGTACCCTTACAGTCAAGAGGGGTGCATTTGCTCCTCACAGAGCAAATAGGGTTCCAGCAAGGATTGGTCAAAATTAGAACGTAGGTAATGATCAACCCATGGCTGTCAGATTTTTAGGTGTTTTGGTACACGGTTTAGCAGAGTAGCCTTGATTTTGCTGTGTATCATGAATTGTGTTATTCTATGTTACACTTCGATGATGTAAAACGTAGTTTTTTTCCAAGATCTAGCAATGGTCTGTTTAGTGGTAGTTGTTACATACAGGAGGATTTTGAATTGTGCAGATGTCAGATCTTGGGGACATTTATGTAACAGTGCTGTAGTTGGATCAGGTGGAACTTGCGTGTACAGTAATAGTGAGAACATGCTAGATACTTCAGTCCAGAGTGAGGAGACTACAGAACAGGTCCACCATATATGCAGAAGTGTTCCCTCATCTGGGCAACCCCTAAAACAATGTGAGGGTTGTGAGGGCAATATTTTAGCTATTCTGGCTAGAACTATCTGGTTAAAACTGTATACACTGCTCAATAAAATTAAAGGAGCACTTTTTCATCAGAGTATAGTATCAAGTCAATTAAACTCCTGGACTATTGATCTGTTCAGTTAAGTAGCAGAGGGGGTTGTTAATCAGTTTCAGCTGCTTTGGTGTTGATGAAATTAAAAACAGGTGCACTAGATGGGCAAATATGACATGACCCCCCAAAACAGAAATAATTTTACAGGTGGAGGCCACAGACATTTTTTCTCCCTACTCATCTCTTCTAATTGTTTTTCACTAGTTTTGCATTTGGCTAGGGTCAGTGCCACTACTGGTAGCATGAGACGATACCTGGACTCTACAGAGGTTGCACAGGCAGTCCACCTCCTCCAGGATGGTACATCAATACGTGCCATTGCCAGAAGGTTTGCTGTGTCTCCCAGCACAGTCTCAAGAGCACGGAGGAGATTCCAGGAGACAGGCAATTACTCTAGGAGAGCTGGACAGGGCTGTAGAATGTCCTTAACCCATCAGCAGGACTGGTATCTGCTCCTTTGTACAAGGAGGAACAGGATGAGTACTGCCAGAACCCTACAAAATTACCTCCAGCAGGTCATTGGTGTGCATGTCTCTGACCAAACAATCAGAAACAGACTTCATGAGGGTGGCCTGAGGGCTCGACTTCCTTTAGTGGGCCCTGTGCTCACTGCCTGGCACAATAGAGCTCGATTAGCATTTGCTACTGAACACCAGTATTGGCAGGTCCACCACTAGCTCCCTGTGCTTTTCACAGTTGAGAGCAGATTCACCCTGAAAACGTGACAGATGTGAAAGGGTCTGGAGAAGCCATGGAGAACGTTATGCTGCCTATAACATCATTCAGCATGATCGCTTTGGTGGTGAGTCAGTGGTAGTCTGAGGAGGCATATCCATGGAGGGATGCACAGACTTTTACAGGGTAGACAATGGCACCCTGACTGCCATTAGGTATCAGGATGAAATCCTTGGACCCATTGTCAGACCCTACGCTGGTGCACGACAATGCCTGGCCTCATGTGGCGAGAGTGATGCAGGCAGTTCCTGGAGGATGAAGGAAGTGATACCACTGAATGGTCCCCACGCTTGCCTGACCTAAGTCCAATAGAACACCTCTGGGATATCATGTTTCAGTCCATCCGGCGCCGCCAGGTTGCACCTCAGGCTGTCCAGAAGCTCAGTGATGCCCTGGTCCAGATCTGGGAGGAAATACCCCAGGACACCCTCCATCATCTCATTAGGAGCATGCCTGACATTGTCAGGCATGCATACAAGCACGTGGGGGCCATACAAACTACTCAGTACCATTGTGAGTTGCTGCAATGAAATTTCAGCAAAATGGATTAGCCTGCTGCATCATTTTTATCTTTGATTTTCAGGGTGTCTTTGAATTCAGTCCTCTATAGGTTGATAATTTTCATTTTCATCAAACGATGGGCCATCCTTACATTGCTAACACATTACCCAGTCCATGTCAGCATAGATATCCAGCATGATATTTTTCCCCATTGAGATATGATGGGTTTTCAAACTGTTCCTTTAATTTTTTTGAGCAGTGTAGTTAGTTTCCAGCACTAATATGTTGACTGTGGATGAGTTGGTGGATTTCCAGATTTTCTATCCAATCCTCAGGCTCTGGAAGGATGTCAATGTTAGCTGCCCAGCAGGAGGCGTAAACTGGTGGTGCAAAATTTGGTATAGAAATCAAATGGGCATAAATCTTGTCTATCAGACCAGGCACCCGGGGGTCCAAATAACAAATATGCTCAAAATGTTTGAGTCTGTAGATCTGTATATGTGGACAGGAAGTGTTTTTTTTTTTGGAGATATCTGAATATTTCCAAATTTGGGATTTGGTATTGCTCCTGTAGTGAAGCAAATGAGTGGAAGGAGGTATTCACAATCAAACGACCTATCTGATGAAGTCCAATTGATTTCTAGATGTGAAATGAGGCTGGGGCTACACTGCCTGGATAGAAGGAAGGATTATTCAAAAAAAGACGAGGGGGACATGTAAAGACTGCAAACAGGAAGTTTTTAAACAAGCCCCTCTCACCAAATAATATTGCGTAATGGGATGGGCGATTGTCCTACATTCATTGGGGTGGAGCCAGAGGAGGTTGTTGACTGCCAATGGGTTGCATTCTGCTGCTTCCAGTCTGAGCCACAAGGGGGCCTCTTTCACAGTGTGGTAATGAGCCAACTAGGCAACCTGATAATATTTAATAAAATTAGGTAAGCCAAGACCACCATTCAATTTAGCATGAGGACCACCCTAGGCAACCTAGGTCTAACTTCACCCCAGATATAAGTGTTAACCCAGTGTTATGATATTCTCAGGTAATGTGAAGGGACCGTAACAGGTAAAATTCTAAAGAGGTATAATATCTTAGAAACTAGTGTCATTTTGACTGCCGTTGTATGACCGAACCAGGAGACTTTCAATGAGGACCAACTAGACATTAATGACGTTAAATATACTAGTATCCTCAGATAATTTGCTTTCAGCAATGAAGATGGATGTGAGGTCAATTTAATAGCCAGGTAAATGAGGACATGAGCGGCCCATAGATTACTGCCGTTCTCTGATTAATTCGGTGATACTCTTTTACAAGGCAATATATTTATTATGGGGCTGCCTGAAAAAATTTTTATAAAGTTTTGGAAATCTGGATTAATTCTGCTGACACTACTGACGCCTACACTGAGATATAATCTAATGATACCTAACCTTTATGGTCTGTTATCTTATTGCTGCCATTTTCCTTATTATATTCTGCTGTGTCCGTTGTCCTGGTTATGTTTTTTTTTTCTTTAACACCAATACACTGCGTAGATTACTTGCCCTGCAGGGCTTTTTTCCTTTTGTGCCCCCGATGCACTTCTCCTTGTCAAACTCCCAAGAGTGAGAAGTTGCTGATGTGGTGGTGTTTTTTGGCTCTCTCTCTCTGTTACTATGTACTCTTCTGGCCTGGGAATGCCCAATAGGCCATGTTTTGTAACCACTCGCTTCTCACATATCTTAAACACTGAGCAAACCACATTTATTTTTTTTATAACTTCTCTTTAATAATTGAGAGAGATGAGTCCTAAATTCATGAAGAACCTTGATGTGATTGTTCAGGAATATGTCCTTAGCTAGTTTCAAACAAATAGGTTTCCTATCCATATCTAAGGACAGAGATGTAAAGCTAGTAAAGTGTCAGACTTATTAGCTTTCATATAATAAGTGTGGCAGGATCATCTGATAACCGTTTCTGCTTCTTCCGCTAGTACTAAGTCTAATTCCACCTTGGTCTCAGTTTTATTATGAGGAGTGGGGTGGGGTGGGGTTAAATTGCCAAGAAGTGGGATTGATCTATTTCCAGAGCCTGATGACGAGCTATCTTATCCTGCTTAAGTTGTGTTGCTATTTTAATACAAGTTCCCCTTATGACAGGTTTGTTGGCCTCCTGGAGATGCATCTTGGGTAGCTTTATGAAGCAGGTATTCCTTAAGAGCTAATTTAATATTAAAACAAAAGGACTTGTTCGCCATGTAAGATTCATTGAGTGTCCATGTTGAATCTGTGGTTTTAGAAATAAGTGATGGAGTGGTTATTACCGCAGAGTGGTCCAACCAATGGATAGGCTTAATTATGGCATGAAGCAGCACAAAAGGATACTTTTAACATAATAAAAAAGAAATTTAACAAATACATAGCATAATACTCACCATTTCCAGCTCAGTCCCTCACTCCTTCCAAATCAAATACTTTTGGGTGTGTGTGTCTTCACAAATATTTTTCTGAAGTCTGTGAGTAATATCAGCCGATTACTGGATGGTACAAAAGTTCAATTACGACTGGAAGTGGCTATAAACATAAGATGATGGTCACCCAGTCCTGACAAGTCTCTTCTATATGGGCACTAGGAAATCACAGTGGCCCAAGGGTGGACTGACAACTCATGGAGCCCCCAGGCAATAGGGGATAATGGGGCCCCTGTTTCCTTGCCTAAACTAAAAAAAGCCTATGAAAATGTTACCAGGGGCATCTCATGGGGCCCCCTACTGACCCCGGGCCCTCGGGCAGTGCCCGAGTTTCCAAATGGTCAGTCTGCCCCTGCACTGGCCTGTACACCTTAGGAATAAATAGTGATCATTTGTGCTGAATAATAAACTTTGCTTTAGAATCTTTTCATGCTTAACATTTCATGTTCCCAGAGCCGTACTGAACTAATTGCTTACCTCAAGGATCAGCTACAAGAAATGAAAGCTAAAACCAACATGGAAGGCAAGTATGTGAGGAAGGACGCAGAGCTTCAAGTGTCCCAGACACAGACAAAGTGCAGTATAGCAGAGTCACAGCTGCAGGTGGAGATTCAGGTGAGCATTATACAGACACAGGTCATGACACAGGTAACATTTACTGTATGTGCGCAATGGACCTGCGTACATTGTAGCTACAGGAAAGTTTTCATCTCTAATATAAGTTTCTGGGTTTGGTGTAATTTCACTTGTGTGCATATATCATAATTGCCCTTGAGTTAAATT